>NW_027115122.1:248242-268559 GCF_000696795.3 Halyomorpha halys
AAATTATAAGTATAGTGTACAAAACTTATAACGCGGGCAAGGAAAATGGATAAAAGTGGAGAAAATAAGGGGAAAGAGTAAAATAAGATAAAAGTAAAATAAGGGGAAAGAGTAAAATAAAGAAAGGGGAAAGAAAACAAAAAGAAGAATGAAAACCAACCTGTTCGCTGAAAGGTTGCGCGCCTAATGGTCGCAGCGCAAAACTGGTCAAACTTAGAACTAAAAACGATTTATTTTATTTTTCAAAAAATTGAAATGCAAAAAATAATCACTTGCACTAAAGATTTAGTGATTATTGCAAAAAAAAAAAGTTAACTTTTATATTCCCTGTTCTCGAGTATCTTTTTTTTTTTTTTTTATCATTTTTAAAAATGCTTATTTGATGTAATACTGCACTGGAACTGGGCAAGTTTCTTTTTTTTTATGTAATTATTTGTAAAAAATGATAAAGAGAAATATTTTTTTATAAAACAAATTATTATAAGTTATTAGTTATTAAGAATTTAAAAAATAAAAATAGATAAAACAAGAAATTTCACTATATATATAAATAATCTTTTCACTCTCTTGAGACTGGTTGTTATTGTTTAAATAAATTATATTGTATCCAATGTAAGTCTCAAAACACTCTTCATTTCTTTTTAAGTCCAACGTTTCAGCCAATTTGGCCATCGTCAAGGACAATCTTAAATACAAATTTACATTCACATCAATCCTTTCTCATCATTCGTTCCTTTCTCATTGATAGATTATTCCAAGTAAACCACAATGGTTCCTATTCATCTCTCTGTTCTCAGTTCGCTGGTGCTCCTCAAGGTAGTATCCTCGGTCCCATTCTCAACACCATCTATACTATCCCAAACTCTCCAATCCTATATCACAGCCCTCGAAGAATAGTGTCGTAATTGGAGGATTAAGATAAATTCCAACAAGCTCCATTAAATCACCTTTATCCTTTGTCGTAAACCTATCGACTGCCCTACAGTTTCATTTAATAATGTTACTCTTACCCCTGTCGAACAGATCCGCTACCTTGGACTACATCTGGACAAACGATTAACGTGGAATCCTCACACAAGACTGAAAAGACAGGAAACTGCACGTTGATTTAGACTATTAGAGCACTTACTAGACAAACGGTTTAAACTTCCAACTCATTACAAAAGACTAATCTACATGACTGTAATAAGGCCAATCTGGACATATGGCATTAAGCTTTGGGGCTCCACTAAACCTTCGAATTCCTCTCGTATTCAATCCTTACAATCCAAAATCCTTCGTAAAATCCTCAATGCTCCTTACTTTGTCACAATTAAAATCATACATAAAGACCTTAATGTTCCATATGTAAACCGATCTATCCTGAACTAGATATCACTCCTTCCATTATAAACTCCCCAACCACTCAAACCTCCTAGTTTCTAACCTTGCATCATCTTCCATTCCTGACAATCCTCCAAAGCGCCTGAAAAGAAGATGGGCACGAGACCTGCTAATGTGTAATGTCAGTGGAGTGCTACCAATGGGTAGTTTCTCTACATGCCTGTAACACTCCCATTTTAACTAAGGTCAAATTTACTGACTATTATGTAATATACAGTTGTAAATTTCAATAAAGATATTTAAAAAAAATATTCACATCATTAATTTACAAACTTTTTGCAGGCTATTTTGCCCAAGTCATCAATTTCAGACAATATTGCTCTATTTTGTCACTCTTCAAATTAATATTAAAACTTTTAATTACAAATCAATTTAACTTTATCATCACTTTCTTATCACAAAATATTTTTTTATGTTCTTGTAATTCAAATTCTATATTCATAGAAAGTGATTCATAGTATAAAGATTTGACATACAAAATTGAATTTTTTTTTTAAATCAAAAAAAGTTGATTTTTTGGTTAATAATTGACCATAAATTAATAAGAGGAAAAGATGGTTGGTGGTGCGATAAAAAAAAATATACACAAATAAACTAAAGTTATTGAATTTCAAGCCTTCATCGGGACTGAAAAAACAAAAAATGAGATAAAAACCATAACTTAGAGAAGCATAAAAATAAAAATTAACAACCTTAGAATAAATTAAAGTACAATAAATTAAATAGATAGTAGTTGATTGATAATAAAAGATAAAATATCATATAGAGACAAGAATTAGACAAAATAAACGACATAAAGAAATAAACATAATGAAATATGTCGAAGAAAATGTAAATAATGAGTAATGGAATTAACATAACAAGATTTGTAAGTAATATCAGAAATAATGAAAAACAATTTAAATCTACATAATGAAATGTATGAAAGAAAACAATATATATGATATAATGGGCTAGAAAGAAAACAGAGTGTATATTGCAATGGATAAAAGATGCTTAGCAATAAAGATGAGCAACAAATATAATAAGCTAAAATATATATATATATATATATATATAATGTCGGGAAAATTGAATAAGAAGGAACAAGGGAAAAAAAATATGGGGAATCAGAAAAAAAAAAAAGGTAATATTAAAAAAGCAGAGAGAATTACTAGCTAAGAAGAGCTTCTGTCTAGAGTGTGTGGGTCTTAACTTGACCGTTACACAGGAAGCAAAATAATAAGTTGAACCAATCGGAAACTGTTACTGGCAAGTATAAAAAACAATGAAAGAACATTTAGATAAAATAAATAAAGAAGAAGAAATGAAATTAAAGGTTTATAGAATAAAATAACTAGTGTGAAATAAATAAATAACATCGGCACAAATAAAGAAGTTTTATTTATTTGTGTATTTTTGCTGACTAGACCCCCGACCATCTTCTCAAAATTTTTTTTTTCGTTTGGTTCTAAGTTTTCCATTATAATTTTAGATATTACATTCTAGTAGACGCATTTGGATAATCGAGTGTATGAAACAATAACACACATGTATTATCCAAATTTAACATGACTGAAACTGTGGGGCATAGCCACAATAACAATAAGTAGTTTATTGTCGACTGTAGATTCAATATAAGTAGATGATCACCAGTGCAGTCAGTAATAAGAAACACAAATAAGTAGAATTTATTAATTAGTGCCGATGTTTTGACCTGAGTTTCAGGACTTAAACCAACTGAAACCTGAAAAATAGAAAACAACCATAATCATAAGACAAAAAAAATGTGTATATATGTATATATATATACATCTAACAAACTAAGAAACAGTATAATAATAAATTTAAGAAGATAACAGATAATACTACAAGATATATTATAATATTAGAAAGGTAAAAATTATAGACTACAAATATTGAAAATAATGGAGAAAAAAAATTAAATTAATAAAAACTTAATAATCAGACAATGTCAAAACGATGGATACAAATAAATAATTTTTTTTTTTACTATTTTGTACCTTTGTTGACCGCCACCCAGGCTATCTTCCAACCATCTATTTCAAGAAGTCAATTATAAATCTTCCATTATTTTAAGATCCATTAAGGAACAGGAAGAAAACAAAACACGAAGAGAAGATTAAAATAAACATGAAAAAAAGTAATTAGATACAATTTTTATTTGTAACTACCTTTGCTATGACTTTTTACAGAGGTTTATTACATACCTCTGGGGTTAATACACCTCAGTGGATATTTATTTGACTTTATTATAACTATATAACTAATATCAATCTGTTTCACATGTATTGATGGAGCACAAGTAGAAGATAGTTGGGGTTGCGGTCAAAATGAAACACAAATAAGTTGGTGTAACTTATTTAATTGTGCCAACGTTTCAGCTAGAGTTTCTAGCCTTCTTCAGGGCTAAGAACAGAACAAGATATCAACCACAATAAGTATAGAAAAGAAAAAAAGAAAATATAAACAGAATGACATAAAGTGAATAATTTTGAATATTTTTTAATAATAATATTTTGAATAATATTGATGGAGTACCTCTCGTTATCAGAGATAACACTCAAGCAGGGAGGGTCTGTTATCAATTTGATGGCCGCTTTGATCACGTGAACAGATACTGATATCAGATCTTTGAACCTTGTGCCTTCATGTTTATGTTGTAAAGAGTGCATTGTTCTAACAAGTTTGTAATTACAATACCTTCACAACCAATTCATGGTAAATAATCTAATTTATTCGCTGTAATATCAACGAAATTGTAATCTTGATACAAACTGCCGGAAATGTTTCTACTACTAACAATATTTCGACCGTACAGTAACATGAGAGATGGAAACAAGCAAGAACATACTATTTATAAAGAATTAATATCAGGACAAAAAAAGACCTACCTCTTGAGTTGGACCTTGACGACAAAATACACTCCAGCCAAGGGAGCTGGAAATCACATTTTTGCATTACACTCCTTCGGCAGAGATCGGATACATTCGGCTTTCGGAGATGCTGATAATAATAATATTTATAATAATGCAAATAATTTTTAATTATTTGCTTCCTTGGTTAAATTTCTGTTTATATATACAGCAGTAGATTTTTATATAGAGCAGCCAAGCTGTTGCTAGAATTGAAGATGGTATGCTGGTTAAATGAACATTTGTATTCTACACTTCTTCCAAGCAGGTTCATCGAACATGTTTTACACATCATCTTTCTTTTACACTCTTCTCCTTTATTCTTTTCTTGATTTTCTTATCCACACTATATTAGTTATGTTCACCACATATTATTATTTATATATTATTTATTACTATCTTAACTTTATAATGTCTCTTGTTTCTAGTATTTTACTTACATATTTAATTAATTACATTTATTTTCTTTCTCTCTCTTTCTTTTTTTTTTCATAACGTTAATTTTGAATACTTATTATTACATTAAAATATTCATATAACTTTGTTTCTTTTGCATTATATAACTTTATATTTTTTATTTCCTTAATCCTGTTATTTTACTTACATATTTAATTACCTTTATTCCGTTTTATTTCCCACTTCTTTCATTAATTTATTTTTTATAATTTTCATATTGTACATATCTTTATTTTATAAATTTTCATATGTATTTTATTATCTGTTCTTTCCAACTACTTCCGTAGTCGTAATACAATATGATTTTTTTAATTCATTCCTGGACCATATTCATTTTTTTTTTCGTTGATTGTTATAGCTAATGATGAGAACTATTTAATTTGTACAAATAAATAAAATTTAAGGTACTTTAGAAGATTTTTTTTGAAAAATCGATTTTTAAGACCTGTTAAATTTTCTGAATGAGAATAAGACCTATATTTTTCTGTTATTTATTAATTTTTAGTTGTTAACTTCCCTTACACTAAGAGAAGAACATCGCCTTAAGGTTTTTGAAAATAAAGCGTTAGGTAAAATATTCCGACCGAAGAAGGATGAGTTATCAGGAAGAATTAGAAGGCTACGCAACTCTGAATTGAGGGAAATGCACCCAGTAAATATAATTCAGGATATAGCATTGTGGCACTTAGTAATGAACAGATTCCTAAAATATTTGTAAAAACTGATCCAAGGTGTTGACCGAAACGTAGATGGGAGGATTGTGTTAAAAGTTTGGAGGGACGTCACTCGACAGATGTATGTTGAGAACGATAGGTAGTATCGGTATGGAACCTTCGGGTTCGCCAAGCCTTGATTATTATTATTATTAATATTGTAAACTAGCCTAAGATAAGCGGGTGCTTTTGGAGGAGCTAAAATAATTAAAATTTACCTTGACAACTTGTTGACCAGGTTTAAAAATAGAACAACGTCCAGAGAAGCTTTGAGTCAGCTGGATATCTGTCCCCCCCACTAACCGCTTCCTTCATATACACTTCTTCATCCGTCGAGTGAGGTAGGTACAGCTCTATTTGTAGATAATCTCTTCTTATTAGTTACCATTTCTTGAGTCATTGTTAATGGGAATATAATTTTATACATTTACTACAATTTATATCAAGATTAGTAAATCATTAATATTATTGCAGAACCAATTCTTACTTTTATTGTTATAGTTTTGTAATTACAAACTTGTAAGGATATTGCACCTCTTGTAATGTAAAAGTGTAAGTAAATGGACAGATCTGGGCGTTTCTCATTGATTATAGACCCACCCTATTTGAGGTTCAAGGTCATTAGATTGCACCATAGGAAATGCATAGGTTGCATTGCACTATGATTAATTATTCATTGAATAAAAGTGCTTATTATCATCATCTAATATATAAAAATGAATATTTGTACTGAATGCACTACCATACCGTTCATCATTTTTGTGCCTAGCTCAAAAAGTATAAATTGTTTCCATGGTTATTATATGCCAATTAATTTGTTTCTTTCTGAAGAATGAGAAAAAAAAATACTGATTATATTAAATGATTTGTTATTTGCTAAAAATTAAAAAAAAAAAATTGATGAGGATTTTAGTAAAGTAGGTTGACAAAATTGTATTAAGCAGAAAACTAATCATGTTCGTTTTTAGCATCATCTTAAACCCTCAAATACCATTTTTCAATGAAATAAAAATTTTGTTTAACTTTTAAAAAATCTTTTAGCACACTTTGATAGGTCAGTCATTCTGAATCGTTTCGATGCAGTACTAATATTGAAGCATAAAGAGGTTTATTATATAAAAGCTATTCATATTTTATGTAGTATATATATATGGCTATATTATAGATAATCAAATTGTCCAAAAGAATAAGAAAATATCACTTAAATCGAACCAGTATTACCTCGCGATTATACAGCGAAGGTAGTTAGCATTTATGTTACTATAGTTACCTTCTTATCACTTCATCTATATATTAATTGATATTCAAGTTTCAATAGTGTTCAATTAATGTTTATACATCCTCAAATATAGTAATAGCGGATGATTGCTGGGTTTGCTTGTTTTGTATATTCTATTCTCATTTCTTTACATTATCTATCAATATATATTTTAAAAGAGTAATGATGATTACAACAAATAAGTATTTAGGATTAATATGAATGGTAAGGGTACATAATGTATAAACTTATGATAAGCAGGTTTATTTATTGGTGATTAAAATAATTAGTGTTTTACTCTCTTTTATGTGCTTAATAATAAAAAACTCTGATTGCTAAAAACATTACTTTGCTAGAGAAAGACCAATTTCATGCTTTCAACATTCATTGGGACCAATTATTCTTTTCCCATATTTTTTTATTTAGGAAAAAAAAGATGAATTTTTTGTAAAGAAAGAGTACTTCAATTTTTCTGTTATTTTCCTAACCTGGATAATTATTGGACATATATCTAGATGTTTCAGTCCCTCTAATTTTATTATATTTTATTGTTACCAATATTTTTAAAGTTTGAGCCATAGTCGAAATTTCTTTATCATCATTTACAATATCTAAGGAATTGTTTAAATAAACTAAATTGTATCTAATTTAAGCCTCAAAACAATCTTTATTTCTTTTAAAGTCCAACAATTTGGCCATCCTCAAGGCCATCACAGTCTTAAATAAAAATTTATATTCACATCAATAATTTAAAAACTTTTTTGTTGGCCGTTCTGCCCAGGTCATCGATTTCAATCAAAATTACCCTGTTTTGTCACTCTTCACAGTAAATTTAAAACTTTTAATTAAAAATCAATCTATCTTATTATCACTTTCTTATCTCAATAATATTATTTTAAAAAATGTTGTGATAATAAGGTTAAATTGATTTTTAATTAAAAGTTTTAATATTAATTTGAAGAGTGACAAAATAGAGTAATTTTTATTGAATAACCTTCAAAACGTTTTTAAATTATTGATGTGAATGTAAATTTGTATTTAAAATTGTCCTTGAGAATGGCCGAATTGGCCAAAACGTTGGACTTTTAAAGAAATAAAGAGCGTTTCGAGACTTAAATTGAATACAATTTAAAATATGAAGAAGATAGTTAGGGTTGCGGTCAAAAAAGAACAAAGTTGTTTTCAACTATTTATTGTCTGATGTTTCGGCCCACTTTGTAGGGCTTCATTTGGGTTGTTCAAGATGATAGGTTAAAACATAGTTGGTTTTTATTCTATGGTTGATTTCCATATAAGTAATTTTTGATTGAGGTGGAAGTTTCTTTGGAAACATTATCACAAATTATCAACTCTAGTATACCACTATTTTTTTGTGTGTATGTGTTTGTTTTTGGTGTGTTCGGATAGAGTTATACAAAAAATTGTTATAATTATCTATCAATTACTGTAATTTAGAGTTACAGCAACATAATTACATTTATAAGTAATTGAAATTACTTGATCAAGCGCAGTATTTGTAATTGTCATCCACAATTACTAGTTGATTAAAAATAATTGCTTTTAACAGTTAAAATCCTAAGTAATATGGATTTTATTTATAGAATTTCAGGTATTTTTATGAAATTACTGGTAATTGTAATTGCAAATACTTAACACCCTTATGGTACTAAAATAGTAACCAGATGTAAAAGACTAAAAAATAAAAAGGTGGTCTTAGCTTCTATCCTTTGAATCAGATTTTTGCTTTTTCACATTTATTCATAAAATTCTTCAATATTTTGTATTTATCTATTATTAAAATTAAAGATACTTTGGAGGAAGATTTTTTTTTTAAATCCTTATTTAAGCCCTGGCTGACTATTTCAATGAGGATTAGGCCTCTCTGATATTAAATACCATTGTAAGTTGATGTACCGAGTTTAATCAAAAGCATTAGTGTGGTTTTTGAAAAACATTTCCCTATTTTGTCACTATCTCATTAATATTAAACTTTAAATTATAATAAATTTAACTCTTTTACATCTTGCTATCATAAAAATCAATTGTTGTGATAAGGAGGTGTAATAGAGTTAAGTAGATTACAATTAAAAGTTAAATATTAATGAAATGGTGAAAAAATGGGGTAATCTTTACTGAAACTGGTGACCTGTGCGGAATAGACTTCAGAAATTTGTAAAAAATAATTTATGTGAGTGTAAATTGGTTTTTAAGATGTCCTTGAGGATGGCTGAATTAGCCGAAACGTTGAACTTTTGATAAAATAAAGAATGTTTTGAGATTTTAAGTTAGATACAATTGATTTTATTTGAATAATATTTTATTTATTTAAGAAATTAAATTTTTTATGATACATTATAAATTAAATTAAACATTAGATTACAAATTATAAAGTTTTTTATATGATTGGACACTTGGATTTCACATTTGTTTAGAGTTCTTCATAATGATTTTTCTTAATAAGTTTTCTATTTTTCTATCTCACTTCAATTATCTCTAAATACTTTAGTTTGAGAGTTATTACATTTATTGGATCATGATCACTAATTTAAATTTTAATTAACCACTTCACTGTTAACTTATACTGGCAAAGTTTTGTTATATTTGATTTTTATAATTTAACAAAAACACCTTCACTTTATTTTTAAAATAAATTAATTTTTTTTCTGATCTGAAGTATACATGTCTTATTTCATCGAGTTCCAAGAAGAAACTGACATTCCATGTTTCAGTGTCTGTTATTGGTTAAATAGTTATAACTAGGGACACGATTTTTATGTGCTAAAAAATCCGAAATATGTGCTAATAAATTGTCAAATATTTAAAAAAATATGTATTTATAAATTATGTATTATTCAATAATATAAATTACTAATTTTATAACTTAAAAAAGTTACAGAAATATGTATTTATTATATATTATATGAATAATATTTTAAAGAAATAATGTTAAAATATATACAAAAAAATCTACTTAGAGATGACTTAGAAAACAGCTGTTCAATAACAAGACATTAGTAATTGTAATTAAACTAGGGGAGTGAAACAAGACTAAGATGAGAAAGGACCACATGGGAAGGGGGGAAACAGAGAAATGGATTGCGGAATCAACAAACAAAGTCTAGGAAAATGCTACAGGAATAAGACCCTTGCTCTTTTTTATCGATTCTGAGAAATTCTCGATGTAATTCTGTGTGAAAATTTATTATTACCACTGCTTTTGATTTGTGTTCAAAGATAAAGATATAGAATTTTTACACACTATTTATGATAAATGATAAATTTCACCTTTAAGTTTCTTGCGTTCTCTTGAATTTTACGTAGTTGCTGCCATAAATTTATTTGCAATTGAACAAATAATTTAAGGAAATACGTGATTCAGGACAAAATACCTAAAAATATGTTAAAAATAAGAAATATTTCAAAAAATATGTGATTTACAACAAAATATGTAAAAAAAGGCCAAATATTTAAAAATATGTGAAATAAAAATGGCTTCTTTTGGCTAGAAATGTCTTGAAACATCTTTAGTTAGTAAGGAATCGAAGATATCATGGTCAGGTAAAAATATGTGAAAACATAAAAATCCTATCCCTAGTTGTAACAAAAGAAAGTTTTTTTCTTTTTTATTTTCACCTTGCAGCCTCTTCATGTTTAAAAATAATTTTGATTAGTTTTTTAATCTTTTAAAATTTATCATACTGAAAGATCGCTGATTGACCATGTGTAACAATAAATGGAAGATGGTTCGGGTGCGATCAAATAAAAACCATCTTCCATTTATTAAAAATTTTATCTGCTTGTATTGTTGGTATATATAAGTGCATGATAATTGGCGCCTGTTTTACATTTGCTGCTTTTTTTTCCAGTGTCCTAGTTATCCAATATTCAAATATTTAAATTTATAACTTAAAATTACAAAATATTTCTTTTACATACAAATGATTAAATAAATGTTATTCATCAAAACAATGCATTGATATACTAATTTTATGTTTTATAATCCTTTTATTTCAAGGGAATTGTTTATAAATCATAAATAATTTTTAATTCAAACTTGTGAAATAAATTATAACTTTTTACATCAAAAAACATAAACGTTTTATTGTTCACTTTCCATTTTCTCTGCTCTGTTTATGTTAAGAGATAAAAATTTTTATTTTATTTTACAAGAGACATAAAATTTCACAAGAGTGTATTATATTATTTCATATTCATAAATTATTGACCATATTTTTCTTAAAATATGAAGGAGATGGTTAGAGTGTGGTCAAAAAAAGAACAAAAGCTAGTTAACAACATAAATATGTTAACAATGCAGAATATTAAGATACAAAAAAGTAAACTAAGGTGGAATTAAAAATTATATAAAAATAGGATGTACTATTATAATATATATAAGTATAAATATAAAAGAAATAATATGACAGGAGGGTATTTCTGATTTGTTCTTTATTTATTTATCATTATTATTATTTTTATTTATTCTTGCTTCCTTAATTTTCGGTCCCTTAATATGTACAATTTTTGTTTTTATTTCTCTTTCTTCTTTTCTATTTTTATCTCTCCTATTCATTTTAAATCCAATAGTCTATGTTTTTTTCTTTTTTATATATTCTTATAATTGTAAATCTTATTTTTATTCATTTTTATATAATTTTTTCATTTATATTTACATAATTTTTAGTTAGTTTACTTCTTCATATCTTATTACCCTGCATTTTCAACATATTTTTAGTTGTTTGGAATCTTTTTTAGCTCTGATGAAGCCCTACAAGGTTGGACAAAACATGGGCAAACAAATAGTTGTTAAATATTTTTTGTTCCTTTTTACCGCACCCTCAACCATCTTTGTATTATTATTTTATTCTGCCTTCCCTGGATCTCTCCTGGGAATTCCTATTCAGCTTGCATTTCGGTTATGACCACAGTAGAGACTCAGAACTTGGACCATAATCAACCTATTGTGTATTTGTCCTCTGTCATGGGAGAAAGGTAAATCTAATAAACGTTGATGTGCATTATTAGTAAATAATCAATTTTCAACCAGTCCTGTCATTTTACCTTACCTAATGAACCTTTATGTAAATATAGCTATTTCCAGATAATGTATTATCTATAATATATTCTTTCTATGTTTTTAGAAATACTTATTATGGCCATCCCACAGAAGTCATTGGAGCGAGTTATTTCTCTGTGCCGAAACACTGTTCCTAGCAAGATTTGGGCTAGCGCTGATTATGGAGCAAGCTTTTACATCTACCAAGGATCTACAGTCGCCGATATGGAGTTAAACAGCTTACAATGTGTCCTGTTGGCACTGGTATACTCTCTAGTGACTGAAGATATCATGTCATGCTGCTTGCTGGCCGATGTCTGTCACCAGCTACAGCAGCTGCAGTCCGAATACCTGAGGGTCTGGCTGTCTGGGGATTTTTTGTTCCCTCGCCAAGATATGGAAAAGGCAATGGCTTTACTCTCAAAGCTATTGGAGACTGGTGTATTAAAGCTGCCTTCTCATGTAACCAGGATAATGTCCTCTCTAGCGACCAAGTATGGAATACATTGCGCTCAGCTTATACCAACATCGATGGTAAGATATGATCCTTGTATATTTGATTACACATATACTATCCCCTTCTTATATATCTGAATTGCAACGTGCGACGTATGCCTTCAAAATTTCCTGCTACCTTTATAATAATTAGACACCATATTTCTTACAAATATTAACTTTTTCTTTATGTATAATCTTTTATTAAATAAAAACAAATTGTATCAACACACTCTTTATTATTTTTTTAAAAGTTCAATGTTTTGGCCAAACTCAAGAACAATCTTAAATATAAATTTACACCTTACATCAAATAATTTAAAAACTTATTTTTAGGCTATTCTTCCTAGGTCATTAGTTTTAGTGAAATCACCGTATTTTGTCACTTTTCCATTTAAGTTTAAAACTTTTAATAGCAGATTAATTAAATTAAATTGATTAACATTTGCTACATTAGATCTCGATTTCCTTATCTCCAGACTTTTTTTTTCTAGTCAACCATCTCTTAGTATTTCATTAATATTGCTTTATCAAGTTGTAATAATGTTTCTGGTGTAGCTCATAGTCCGGAACCTCCAATGTTTGGAAAAAAAAAAATTAAATTTTCTTTTTTTTATTCGTATTTTCACTTTTTAATTACTCAATAGTTAATGAGTACATTAATTAGAAGTTTTGTGTTGTTAAATAAAATACTAGCTTTTAACATTCTCTGAAATAGGTTATTTGACAACCATTGAATATGCCATGGACATAAAAAAATACATAAATCATGAAATTAAAATCAAATTGATGGGACCCTATCATAAATATGTTTCTCTAAGTAAATTCCTCGACATTAATGAACTATTTGTTCCGCAGCAGAGCGCATGCATGTGTAAAATTAAAATAACTTCATATAAGTAAACTCGTTGACGCCTGCCTACACTGATTTAAAAAATTATGTATATTAATAAGTTAGCATTTCATTGTATGTTCTTCCACTTGGCTTTTCAATTCGGTATTTACATACAAATGTACCAATTGCAGTGGATGGTTTGTGAGAAATAGCCAATTGCATCGGGAATTACAAATGGAGTCGATAGAGGATGATTTCAAGAAGTGGTCCATGTAGTTTCACTCCCATTTACCAACAGTTTAAGGAGCGGTGACCTACAACTTGGGAAACCTGAAGCCTGAAGCTCAGGCTGCTGCAGGGCATTCTATTATAAATTCTCTATTTATCAATTCTATTTTTTTTTTCTTTTTGGCCATTTTTCAAATTTATTTTTTTTTTACCTTGTAGAGGGCAATTGTTTGTTTTGTTAGGACTATGAATGTCGTTATTTTATAATTAACTTTACTTTTCTCTTTTATTTAGAATTATTATTTTTATCTGGTTATTTTATCTTAATTTTTTAAAATTATAATGTATATAGTTAGGGGTGTCTTTTGTACGAGGCTATACCCTCCAATAATCAAATGTTAAAAAAAAATTAACTGTTATAACAACCAGGCTGATTTGGTTTTAAATAAATAAATAATTTTTAAAAAAACATAAATATACCAATGATTAAAAAATTTATCAAGTAGCAAGTCTATGTAGAAAAACTTTAACAAATTTGGAAGAATATAGTAAACCATATAAAGTAGATAGTAGGAAGTTAGTCCGGGTGGTGGTCAATGAAGGTATCAAAATAGTAAAAGAAAACTATTTATTGTTAACCAACGTTTCAGCCAACTTTGCAGGGCTCCGTCAGGGCTAAATGAAAACAAGATACAAACATTGTAAGAGGTGATAAAAAATTAGATGAAATATACTAAGAAAGTAAGAAAATTAGTTTTTTTTTTGATAATTTCTTACTTTCTTTGTATATTTATTCTAATTTTATATTTTTGCATTAATGTAAAGAGTATTTAGGAAGTTTAATTTGTTTCAAACAAGGCTAGGTAAGCTTTCCATCCATCATTACTATAAATTAAATAATAATGTTTATTGGAAGATTATTGATTGACCGTGTGTATAGATGAATGGAATATGGTCCGGGTGCGGTAAAAAAAAACTCAAATAGTAGAATTATACTATTTTATTGAGCCAACGTTTCGCCCCACATTGCAGGGCTTCCTCAGGGCTAAAAAAGATACAAACACTATAGTTACTAAAAGGAAAAAAAAAGAAAAAACATAAGTGTAAAATAACAGGGGTATAAAATGAAAAGTAAGATATAATAAGAAAAATTAAAGGTTGTAAATAGTAAATGAAAAGGGGAATAGTAACAGATATATATGAGAAGAAATATTAAAGAAAGTACAAATAAAGTATTGCCACAATAACGAAAATAAATATGTAAATTTATTGTTCACCTAATTTAAATAATTGTTTACTATGTTTACTTTACATATTTATTTTCGTTATTGTGGCAATACTGCCATCCCCACTCGTCCCAATACCAACCGTCACTTTGGTTTTTGACTGCCGTCAAAACAGGTATGCATTCTGTCTCATCATTTGATTTGTATTTTCTTTTTTCATCTCTTTATTTGTACTTTCTTTAATATTTCTTCTCTTATATATCTGTTACTATTCCCCTTTTCATTTACTATTTACAACCTTTAATTTTTCTTATTATATCTTACTTTTCATTTTATACCCCTGTTATTTTACACTTATGTTTTTTTCCTTTTTGTAACTATAGTGTTTGTATCTTTTTTAGCCCTGACGAAGCCCTGCAAACGTTGGCTCAATAAAATAGTATAATTCTACTATTTGAGTTTTTTTTTTACCGCACCCGGACCATATTCCATTCATCAATAATGTTTATTGTAGGAAGATATTCTGGGTGGCGGCCAATAAAGGTATCAAAATAGTAAAAGAAAACTATTGTTAACCAAAGTTTTGCCCCACTTTTAAAGGCTTCTTCAGGGCTAAATGAAAACAAGATAAAAGCATTGTAGGAAGTGACAGAACATTAAAATAAATATGCAGAGAAAATAATAAAATAAAATTAAAAAAATGTTTAGTTTTTTTAAATTATATAAAAGAAATAATAATAAGCTTAAGTTAAGGAAGTATACATATAGGTGGATGGGCAATAATTACTAATTGTAGATACCAATTATAAATTTAGAATAGGAGCATTAATTTTAGAAAAATACAAGTTAGAAATAGTTGTAGATATGGTAAAGAGGAAAGATGTAAAAGGTAAACTAGATGGGTGAAGTAAATGTGGCAAAGGTGAGGTATATTAATAAAAATAACAACGGAGGGGGAAGTACCTGTCCTCATTGAGAAAATGTTGACAACTGACAAGTTAGGAATGAAGGAATAGGTTTCCCCACTTGTTCTCTAATGTCAAAAAGGGTTATATTTTTTATGAAATATACATAAGTAAACTGACAGGATCATCTAATCTCTTTTCTGATATTACAATAGGTAAATATATGAAATAAATGTAAAAGTGCATGTATAAGATATCACATACAGTTTATACACGGTATATAGAGAGAGGCAAAAGATTTATGTAAAACATTGATTAAATAAAAATTAAGTTATTGAATAAGAGTTTAAATGATGAAAAATGTGAGGAACCGTGGTTTAAAAAACTAAGAGAAAATTAGATCAACATTGTATGTAGTAAAACTATGACAAGTAAACAACAATAATTAGTAGTCAATAATCTTTTAGACATGGTGTAAACATTAAGTTGGTATAAAGATCGTACACTGGAGATGAGTAGTGATAAAATAGGCAAAAATGTGATAAAATCTTGAAGTATTTGTAAGTGTTATAAGGTAAAGATAAAATTAAAAGGATAATTTTTTAAGTAATATTTAAAAACAATAATGAAAATAGAAAAACTTGGGTGTCCAAAATAGTTCAGTTATGAAGTAAGGCTTGGGGGGAGGGGGGAGGCCTGACTCCACAACTATTTGTAACAAGTATTTTTCTACAATATATTACTTCTGTTCTTTATTTGCAATCTTTTCACACCCGGCTGTATTTATTGGTAACTAGTTTCCTATTCACGTATATTTATACTTTCTTAACCTAAGCTTATTAATATTTCTTTTATATATTTAAATAAAAAATTATATATTTTCTCTGTATATTTATTTTAATGTTCTATCCGTTCTTAACATGATTGTATCTTGTTTTGATTTAGCCCAGCAAAGTGGGGCAAAATAGTTCTACTATTTCTTAAATTTATTGACCACCACTTGGATTATCTTCCTACTGTCTACTTCATATGATCAGTTGATTTCGGTGTTTAATTCACATCCTGGATTTTTAATGTACCATTTTGGGTTTTTACTGCACAAAAATCCTGTCTCTACCTATAACTTGAAATACTAATAAAAATATTCGATTATCAGGACAATAATTTTTTTAATTTCCTATATTAATAAAAAACTTCTATAACTTTTTGTGAGGTAGTATTAAATAAGTAAAATATACACAATTATTTTACTTATTTAATGCTATCCCAGAAAAAAGAAATGTTGAGTAAGCTATTAGACATGGTACTTGGCAGACTTTTTAACATTACGTAAAAAATAAAAAAAATACTGGAAGATTATTGATTGACCGTGTGTAAAGATGAAAGGAATATGGTCCGGGTGCGGTCAAAAAAACTCAAATAGTAGAATTATACTATTTTAATGAGCCAACGTTTTGCCCCACGTTGCAGGGCTATTTTGACGGCAGTCAAAACATTGTATCTTGAGGGCCCCGTGTGTTTTGTGAAATAGCCCTGACAAAGCCCTGCAACGTGGGGCGAAACGTTGGCTCATTAAAATAGTATAATTCTACTATTTGAGTTTTTTTGACCGCACCCGGACCATATTCCTTTAAAAAAAAAAAAATATATTGAAACTTACCCAAACCTGCTTATTTCCTGTATTATAAAACATCTTGAGTATTATAAAGAGGTAGATAAGAGCCAGGTGCTATGAGCACAGCCAGATTTGGGAAACACTTTCTATAAAGTTTTGTTAAAGACACATTATGAAATGAAATAAAAAAATAATTTTATTCTGGGACACATGTCCCCTAAGAACAAATACCTGGTTCATACATTAAGATTTTTGTCGGGTAAGCATTTAAAAGTTTTCAGTAAGTAAAATGAAATTACATTGGGATATTGGCTTAACTACTGTTTATAATATAAATCAATATAAACCTATTTATTTGATTACAATGATGCGGAGGTTTAGTTATACAATAAGTGAAGGAAGAGTAGAACTTATTTAGTAGAATTAGATTATTTGCTAAATTATTATTATTTTTTAAATCAGTGTGCCTAAACATCAAATCTCTGCCTAGACATAAAAAAATTTTCTTGTATGAAGTAATTTTAATTTTACACATGAATGCGCTATACTGCAGAACAAATAGTTCATTAATGTTCAGAAATTTACTTAGAGAAACACAATTATGATGAAGTCTAATTGATTTTAATTTCTTTTTAATTACAAAGTATATGTATTTTTTCTATATCCATGGCATATTCGATGGTTGTCAGATAACGTATTTGTGAGAATGCAAAAAGCCATTATTTTATTTAATGTCACTAAACTTTTAATCCTAGTAAACAAACATATAGATTAAACTTTTAGTTTTTAGAATAATTAGAATACATTTGTTCTGTATTTTGTTTCAGGAAAGATGCGATTCTTTTGTAAATCGTCTAGAAGAAGCAGTCATAAACAATCGTCCTGGAGATATTATAGCCATAGCCAGCGAGGGTGGTGATATCAATGGGTTGACTCAGTCCGGTGACAGACTCATCCATCTAGCTGCAAGGCTTGGTAACTGTTCTTCTATTACTGCCCTTGGCTTCTTGAAGGTAAACCTGGAAGTCTTGAATTCCAGAAATGCAACCCCGCTAGAGGAGGCTGTCAAACATAATTGCGCATCCTCAGTAAAGGCTCTGTTATTGTTAGGTGCTAGCATTGACAAGGCTTTGTTCCGAGGAGACACTTACATCCATATCGCAGCCGCTGAAGGCAAAAACAGAGCTCTCGAAGTTTTGCTGGAGCGAGAAGTGGATGTGAACAAGAAGAATCACCTTAACGAAACCCCACTATTTCAAGCTGTCAGAGCTGGTAATGTTCAGGGTGTTGAAATTTTGCTGGAGAAAGGAGCTGATGTCGAAATATTCCCAGAAGGGGGCAAGAGCATTCTTGAAATGGCTGTAGAGTCACATAATGTTGAAATGTTTAAAACATTAGTAGTAAATAGTAAAACGAAGACTGGTGACATTAAATTTCAAAAGGCTTTATATCTCACATCCGCCAAAGGATCTCTGGAGCTGATGAGGACTTTGTATCAAAATGGTGCTTCTATTAACATGCAAGATAACACAGGAACTACAGCATTAATGATAGCATTGAAAAATTCCAAAGAGGACATTGCGACATTTTTATTACATAATGGTGCCGATGCAAAGATCAAGAACAATGTACGTCAGACCGCACTTCATTATGCTGCTGAAGGTGGCTGTGCTGGGTTGGTACCCTCTCTGTTAGCTGGTGGAGCCAATGTAAACGACAAGGACAATAGAGGCAATACTCCAGCATTCATTGCAGCCGTCAATAATAAGACAACTGTTCTACAGCTACTCATTGAGAATGGGGCTAATCTGGCTCTGAGGGACCAGAATGGTGATGGGATACTGCATTCCGGGGTCCGCTGTGGACACGTTGAGGTTGTTACAGCACTGCTTGATGCCGGGGCAGAGGTGGATATGAAAAGTAATTACCAGGGGACTGGCTTACATCTTGCAGCAATGGAAGGACACATTGCTGTGGTGACAAAGCTACTTGATGCCGGTGCTGCAGTGGATATGAAAGATAACAGACAATGGACTGCCTTACATCATGCAGCACATAAAGGACACACAGCTGTGGTAGGAGCACTGCTTGTTGCTGGGGCTGTAGTGGATATGGTAGGTCCAGAACTGAACACTGCATTACATTATGCAGCACTGGAAGGACACACTCCTGTTGTGACCGTGCTGTTAGACCACAGTGCAACAGTGGATATGAAAGGTCAGAGCCAGTGGACAGCCTTACACCTTGCAGCGCAGAGAGGACACGCTACAGTTGTGGCTGCACTATTGGACCGAGGGGCTGCGGTGGATATGAAAGGTACAAACCAGTGCACTGCCTTACATGAAGCAGCAAGTAGAGGATATAGTGCTGTGGTGACCATACTGTTGGACTACGCAGCAGGACTAGAGACTAAAACAGCTACCAGTGATACACCACTCATGTTAGCATCTAAGGGGAAACACTTGGAGGTTGTGCAGCTGCTCGTCAACCGGGGGGCCATCATCAATGATTGTAATGGTAAATCATCTGCTTTAATTTGTGCTATTAGGTACAATAGTACTGGAGCCATAGTTGACTACTTGAAGTCCAAGGGTGGAGTCCAGTGACATCCAACTACCTTGTTTTCCTCTGTAAGAATTTATGGGATCAGGGTACAGCTATATTTCAGCTACATTATATATATTTTGTAATATTAAAGATTTATTTAAAGTAAATAAAAGGGAATTTAATAGTTTTATATTTATTCTCAGATCTAAAATATAGCTTTGAAGATGACAAGGTTAAATGAAAAGATTAAATATTAAACAGATATGAGGATTTTTATTTTAAATTATATACAATATAATGGAATCTCAGAGCGGGTTTTCCAGACAATCAGCAACAACAACCACTTAACTAATAATAATACTAAACTAAATTTATAGCTACCTGTACAAATGTATTTAAATTCTAGGTAGAGCAAAATTAACCAAATTACTTAATCTTATTTTGATGATTCAAGGTTCTTGGGGTCTTCTTTCCCAAAATGCTATATCTAATGTAATATGCTCTTTTTGAGTAAATAGTATATTTTTGATGTATAAAGGGTTTTGATATGTTTTATTTTATGTATAATTTTAATATTGCTATTTGTTATTTTAAATTATAAAGCAAGCTAATCAGTTTTCTTTGTATAAAAGAAATACGTTGTATTCCAAACAAAGCCAAGATGGCGGTACGTAT
Source organism: Halyomorpha halys (assembly GCF_000696795.3). Taxonomy (NCBI): domain Eukaryota; kingdom Metazoa; phylum Arthropoda; class Insecta; order Hemiptera; family Pentatomidae; genus Halyomorpha; species Halyomorpha halys. The sequence continues at coordinate 268,550 of NW_027115122.1, forward strand.
TCTTCAGTCA
>NW_027115122.1:268988-272062 GCF_000696795.3 Halyomorpha halys
ATCGTAGAGCTTGGTTAGTTTTTGTATACATAAAGTTAGATACATGTATAAAAATAGATTTTAAATTTAAATTAATTGTAATTATTGTAAATGCCTGTTTCTGATTGTCTAGCAACCACACGCCCTGAGATATAGAGTCTCTCTTTTTATATAATAAAATTATATTATCTATTTGATTTTAAAGTTCTTAATTAGAACCCAAGTATCTCTTATATTTGAAAAAAGTTATAAAACGATCCAAATTATTTTTTATTTTTATTTTTTAATATTTTTAAAATTATTACACTAACAATCAACAAAGAATTCTAGTCACCTCCGTTTCCAGGAGACGTCTTCTCACCAGGGGATCCAAACAAAGAGTCATTTATTCTTCTTGGATGATTCTAGATGTCTTCTTTTCTCTAGAAGTCTACCACTGATCATAGACAAAGGGTGGTCTATGCCACCTCTACCTGGAGATGTCCTCGTTTCCCGGGCACATCCAATCCACCTGCTTTGCTGCTGAAATTTATTTACAGTCTCAATAGCTCACAATGTAGCCCAGGAACCAAAGAGGAGAAAAAAGTCAGTTATTTCACCCCAATTTTGATTACTTTAATCAAAACTATGTAGAATTAATAGTCAAATGAGTCTGCCAACCATAATTAGGGAGAATAAAAAATGGTGGCTTTGCTAAACGTTAAAAGAAAAAATAATTTTTCATTCAGAGTTCCATATCTTTAAAACAAACAACAACATTAAAAAACTTAATAGAACATCATTTAAAGTAGAGTATATTTGTTAAAATATGAGCACTAAAAGAGCTATTTACGTAAAATAGTTCCCGAGATATACCTTTTTAAAAAGTAATATTTCATAAAAAATGTAATGAAAATCAGCAATTAGTGAATTTTAGAGATACAGTCTAAGAACACTTAAGTTAAATCTGCTATAAAGTAGTTTATGGTGTTAATCTTCATGCAGTTATAGTTCACAAAATGTTGATTTCTAGATGTTTGAACAAAATTTTTGATTTATTAAAAACTATGTAACAGGAATCTTTAGATGAACAAATGTATGCTAACACTCAAAGGGAAGTTTATATCATTTATCTTTGTAGGAGTAAAAGTTTTCGAGATATTTGCCAAAATAAATCCACAAGATATTGATTTATAGTTGTTCGGAAAAAACTTAAGGTTTATGAAAAACTAAATCTAAGGAGCAATTAGACCTACATATGTCTGGTAACACTCACATTAAAATTAGTTTAATGTACTATTAAGTCATTCATGCTGTTTATCTTTGGAGGGGTAGTAGTTTTTATAATATTTTCAAATTGCTATGAGTTTTACTTATGAAATGTGGTGCTATGTATTGACAATCCGGGGTATTATTAAGGTGTTTTGTCATCTGCCCCTATACCTGGTCAGGGTATCCTTCTGGGAAGCTTTGATGTGGAAACATTTGTATTAAGTTTGTCACATTACCAGAGGCCCCCTGAGAAAATTAGATTGGCTAACCTTTAAGTATCGAAGCAGAAAATAGGTTAGGACGAGGGACCAGAATCAAATTAACCAGGTGCAGGTGGTGTCCCTTCCTCGACAAGTCAAACTTTTTGTTACACATCCTCGGCCCTGAGGAGGGGGACGCCTGCCTCGGGAGTCTTCGGACATCGACGACCAATGAGATAAGAGATTTCAAAATAAGGTAACGCCCTAAAAGGAGTAGTGGGAGAAAAAGAGTAGGGTAACAAGGGCAGGAAAAGGAGACATTGCAGGACCAGACGGGGAGAAGAGAAGAGGGAACACTCTAGAGGAAGGGCTAGACGGAGGAGCACCTCAAGAGGAAGCACCACCACAGACTCAGAGGATACACTTCGATCAGACGAAGGCCAGGAAACCTGGACATCCTTGATGAAACAGAAGACACCCCGGCATCAGCAGCTATAAGTATAAATTAACTAATAAGTAATCATGTAATAATTTATATTTTATGGCAACCTTTATCTGAATCATTTGAATCATAACAAATTGTAAATAGTTACTTAGTTTCTTTATATAGTTTATATACTGTTATATATCCCAATATACCACTCTTTATTATACTATATAATTAATGGTAAGAACATTTTATAAATATAAAGGTATCTAATTGGTAAATTGGTAAACACACAAACAGCCTTTGGAAAGGAATCCAATTATAATAATAGTTTTTAGGACTCAATTTATAATCAATTAATTAACTTATTTTGGGATAATTGCCTTCAGCGATTATCCTGGCATCCCAAGTAAATCTGCTACTAGAACATAGCAGTGGTATGAACTAAAAATCAATTTATTTTAGCAAATATCTTGAAAACTACTACTACTAAAAAAAATATGATATAAACTACCCTTTATAATACACTCAACTAGCTTTAAGTTGAGTGCTAATAGACATATGTACATCTAATAACTCCTAAAATATTGTTTTTACAAAATAAATTCACTAACTACTGATTTTTCGTTATGAAATGTTCATTTTTAAAAAACTTTATCTTGGGACCTATTGAACGTAAATAGCTCTATAAGGACTCATATTTTAGCAAATATACACTACTTTAAATTATGATCCATTAGATCTACTAGTGTTGTTGGTAGATTTCAAGATATGGAGCTCCCAATGAAAAATTAATTTTTGTAAACATTTTGAAACAGCTGCCATTTTGTATTCTCCCTAACTATACTTGACAGACTCATCAAATTTGACTGGTAACTATACACAGTTTTTATTAATGTAATAAAAAATTGGAGTGAAATAACTGACTTTCTTCCGGGCTCTTGCACTAATAATGAGGGGAACAGTTTCAAATAAACTTTATTCTCTGAAAATTTATAATTTTTTTTTTAAAAACAATTTTGATCCTTTTTCTCAACTTTATTCTTTTTAAACTTCCAACGCTTCGACCACTTAGGTCATTTTCAAGGACTCCTTTATTTTGTTTTCATTTTTTCCTTTGAAATTCTTTAAATGCCAGCTAATTGCCTTTGTCCCATAAATTCTTCTATAAAATTCCTTCCCAAATTTAAAACTTTTACTAACCACTTTTCTTACTA
>NW_027115122.1:272572-272916 GCF_000696795.3 Halyomorpha halys
GTAATTTGAAGTAAATTGTATGGATTTACTTATAATTACCATTGATGGTGGTCCTCCAAAGAAAGGAAATTCGAGAGGAATCCCCATCATGCACCAGTTCCCCTACTTGCACTTACCCTGACTTACCTAACCTTGCTCATAAATAAAGTTGTTAACATGAAAGTATCAAAACGAAGGGGCTCTTTTTCAAGTCAGTTAATTTTCAGTGATTTGCCTTTTTGTTTTTCCATACACATTTCAGATGTAACATATTGTGATATAATACTACAAATATTAACTCAATTCAGTTGCATAATTACTTGTTATAAGGTATTTCATTATGTGGCTAACGAGGTGATGATATA
>NW_027115122.1:275522-276565 GCF_000696795.3 Halyomorpha halys
ATCATATGCATAAATGGTTCTCAAATCATTGGAGAATCCATTAGTAAAGACAAACACCAAGGGAATAATATCAGTAATGAAGAATTGGAAGCTCCAGATGAAGAGGGGTTAGGACAGCCTTAGGTGGGATGTAGAATATCAAAGCCCCAATAGTGCATGGAATGAGCTTTAGAAAAATAGAAGAGAAGCAATCTATAAATATATCCATAACCTGACTTTATACATCAGAGAAGAGGATTGCATTCCCCATTAATCTTACAGAACTATTATATGCCTCTTTCATGAGAAATGGAATCCACTCAACATCGAGTAGGAAGGAATACAAGTACAACGGAATATACCTCCAACCATCTTCTAATAATTTATTCACTAGAATTTTGCCAGAATGATAATAAGGGCTACTCAATTCTCACAGTGAATGTCTTGAGCTTCTTCTGAGGTCTTTTGGCTGCACAAGGGAACCAGACAAGGTACCTGTTTGGTATGCTTGTAATTTAACATTGCCGTGGCATGCGCCATCAGGGAATCAGAATTTATAGGTATGAAGTATGATTTTCAACAAATTGTGGCAAATATAGCTCACGCCAATAATATGGATATCATTGTTCATTGTTTTCAGTGTATGAAGAGTGCCTTCCTAAATCTTCAAAGAACAACGGCTAAAGTTTGCTAAAAAAAGTGTCTAAAAGCGATTTTGTTTTCTTTAATCCCAGTAAAATCAAGCAGATACAATAAAAATTGGAGATCTAAACATTGACTGTAAAGGAGAAGTTATTTACCTAGGTACAAAGTTAAACTTGACCAGAAAAAAAAATCTTTTTTAGATGTAGACAATTTAGAAGACCTCACAAGCATTGGGTGAATTATATGTTAGTAGATGCCTGAACGAATCTGGAGGTTTAAAATTATAAAACAGAAAAGAAAGGAGGTTTTCACTGTAGAAGGACTTGACTCTTTAAGAGTTATAGCAACATTCAAGTTAGTAAGATAATGTCCGCTTAAAAAATGGAAATTGAAAAGTGAAAAATCCATTTCAGAATAAA
>NW_027115122.1:279110-279450 GCF_000696795.3 Halyomorpha halys
ATATGGGTTTTATGGCGGTTGCTGGTTTTGCTAATGAATTGTAAGTAAGAATAGAACAAGGAATACGGTAAACTACTTTGTAGGGGGTGTAGTATATTTTAGGTGGGAAATTGTTTGTAATGTTTGTTTATTGCGTTTAATGTTAATATTTATCCTCAATATAGAGAAAGGAATCAATGGATGAAGTTTTTGGCAACATTTATTTTTTCGTGAAAATGATGTAAAAAATACTTGAGAAATCACCAGAAAAAGGTAAGTTCATTATATCCATCAGTGAATAAAGAGCCATAACAATTTCTTATAGTAAACATCAATCAAAGAAAAAGAGTGAATGATTAAT
>NW_027115122.1:283151-284107 GCF_000696795.3 Halyomorpha halys
TCTAATACCATATCTGAAAAATGGAATCACTTGGACTATTTCTCTCTTTTGAGTGTAAGTAGGATGTGTTCAGGACAATATTCTTAAAATTTTAATGTCAATTTTAATCATTTGTCTTATATATTAAAGCAACTATAAGCAAATGCAGCACGGAGAACAACATAGATCTCTTTGTAGAGTCCAATGAGGCTTCCATAAAAATTTTAGTTTTTTCTCTGAACCATTTTTCATACATATTTGCGTTTGGAATCCAGATTTCCATATTTAACCAAGCTGAAGTGATTATCCTACTTCCAGACAACAATTCCTCCTTGGTGTTTTTCTTTTCCAAGTCTTTAAAAGCGAAGAAAAAACTAACAATACCTTTTATCTACTTATTCCAAGTTCATCAATCCATTCACTAAATACTAGATCACAACTGATTGGTCTATAAATGCACATATAGAACTGCCTCCATCAGCCAATCCTTAAACATTTCTGCAACCTCCCAAAACTATGTCTGCATCCTTCCATTCTTACCTTTAAACACCTCTTCCTTCACTGACCTAGCATAAAATTATTTTTTTAATTCATTCATTCAAAGTTTCACTACCTTCGGTAATGAATACACAAAATGACTGAATTTAAAATGTGTAAGTCTAAGTATTCAAAGATTAGAATTTACATTTAAAAGATTTAATTTTAAAACGAAATTTTACTCACGCTTTATTGAGATATTGAAGTAAAAAATAAACTTCCTCTAGAATATTAGAAACAGTCAATATCTGTATGTAGAACGTTTAAGGTTTCCACATCTTCAAGTACTAACATTCTTCACTGTTAAATACATTCGTTTCTTTTTAAAAAATTGTCGATCATACGAAATTTATGACAAAACATTTTTTAAAATTTTTTAAAAATATTTTGTGATATAAATTTTAATCAAGTAATATACTATTCTAAAGGAAGTTTATTTT
>NW_027115123.1:0-1453 GCF_000696795.3 Halyomorpha halys
TCATATATAATCTAATTGTTGAAAAATTTAATGCCCTTGTAAGGGCATTAAATTTTTCAAATAGTACTAATATACTTGTATAGTCCTAACCCAGTGAGCAGATTCGTCTCTTTCCAAAGAATAAGAAAAAAATATTAATTATTCTCTAAAGGGTTCCTTGAAGTGCTAAAGATGAAGCCACTGCATATATTGGTATATTTATGTTACCAAATCATAATAATAAAGTATACGTAAATATTTAATTTTAAGTAAATACAATAATTTATATCAAACTATCAATTTTGATCAATAAATCTATATTCATCCTCAATATAGCAATATTGAGGCAACAGAAGTATTGCTGGGTCAGCTAGTTTTGAAGTATAAATCCACAAAAACACGTTGCATCCAAAACTTTGAGATACATTGGTTCCCTTCAAATACATGACGAAATTTTTAGCCAGCTTCTATCTAAAGAAGTTACTACCGACTCCTTTGATGAAAAATAAGATCAATGATGTAAAATCTTTTCTGAAGTATGTCAAGAAAAAGAAATGGAAGTTTTATGAAGACTTGGCAAAACTATTCCTGAATGGGATGGTTCTGAAAACTGTGTAAACAGTAGTGAAGAGAGTGGAGAAGATTCATAGATTTTTCATTTTTAAGATTTTATGACATCTAGTAGCAGGGAAGTGATTTTGTGTAATCTAGTCAATTGAAGTTATCATCAGTTGGTATTAAAAACATGTCTTCCAAAAATTTCATTTCCTAGCTTCTCCTAACAAAGCAACTAAGGTGATTTGCATGAAAATAATGGCAGATCGATGATTGACCATGTGTAATAATACATAAAAGAAAGATGGTCCGGGTGCAGTCAAAGAAAAAAATTTGAATAGTCATAAAACTATTTAATTTGAGCCAACGTTTCGCCCCACGTTGCAGAGCTTTATCAGAGCTAAAAAACAAACAAACACTTAAATGAGGTAAAAAAAAGTAAGCAAATAGATAACAAAATAACATTTAACTAAGGTGTGGCTAAATATGATAATTTCAATAAAAATAAACAACATAAATTAAAGAAAATAAAAAAGATGTACAGTGAAATGTAAAATTAAATAAGATAAAAAAAAGGTATTAAACAATGAATGAAAACAGAAATAATAACAGATAAAAAATAAATATAAAAATACATTACACACTAAAAGATGGAAAAAGGAAATAAGTGTCTCCTCTCCCGGCGATCCAAACAAAGAATGTCTCCTCTACCGGCGATCCAAACAAAGAATGTCTCCTCTCCCGGCAATCCAAACAAAGAGTGTCTCCTCTCCCGGCGATCCAAAAAAAGAGTATCTCCTCTCCCGGCGATCCAAACAAAGATTGTCTTCTCCTCTCCCGGTAATCAAAACAGAGTGTCTCCTCTCCCGGCGATCCAAACAAAGAGTGTCTCCTCTCCCGGCAATCCAAACAAAGAGTG
>NW_027115123.1:3898-5518 GCF_000696795.3 Halyomorpha halys
GCAGAATAGCCTGCAAAAGAGACTTTAAATTAATGTGAGGAAGAGATTGTATTGAAGATGTCCTTGAAGATGGCTAGAATGGCCGAAACGTTGGAATAGTGAAAAATAAAGTGTTGAGACAGAATTGGATACTAATTTTTAATTTATTTAATAAATAATTACCTTGTCTCAAAAAAAATTTGAAATAATATAATTAAAGATAAATTTAGTTAAAAGAATTTTTATTTTTAAGATAGGGTCTAAGCAATTAATAGATTTTCTACAAGATAAATTACTTTTGCTAATGTTAAACTCACCGTTATGAAGTACAGCCTGGTACGACATATTAATCTACGGTGAACTATTAACACCTCATTATTTTACAAATAGATGATTCATTTATTTAAAAATGAGTAAAAAAAAAGAAAAGAAAATCATAACACAATGAAACCAATCTACTGCTATTACTATTGCTTTATTAAAATAATAAATAGAAAAAAAATTTTAAAATTAAAAAATAAGTGTCAAGCTGTGTCTCCACTAGATAAATAATTGGCAAAGAAAATATGAAGGAGACAGTTGGGGATGCGGTTAAAGAGAACAAAAAATAGAACAGATGCAAACAACGGGCTAGTGGTGGTAAGGAGCTCTTAGTTATAGATTCATTCATTGCGGCACAAATTTTGATAACATAGCGAAGTATTTCTATGGCATGGATTGATTTTAAAAATGCCTTTGACTCTGTTCCACACAGTTGGCTGCTAAAAGTATTAGATATATTGTAATATCCTCTTTTTTAATAAATAGTTGATATTTATATATAAATGATTTTAATTACGTTTTTATTTTATGTACATTGTTTCAGTATTGTTTATTTGTTATTTTAAATCAAAAAGCAAGCTAACCAATTTTCATTGTCTATAATAACTTCGTGATTCAAAACAAAACCAAGATGGCGGTACGTATTCTTCAGTTGACAAGTCCGTTGAATCAAGGCCATGTTGAGCAGATTCAAATATCATAAAAACTATTTTAACTCTTCCCATCATAATTGAAACTACAGTAAATTTAAGAAAAAATCAGAAGTCAAGAAATAGTGCTAAAGAATAATATTCAGAAAGTAAATCATTTGCAAAAATCCCTAACTGTTGTGCAATAATCGATGTTAACATGGAAACATCCAGACATGTTTTGGTTTTTGGCATTCATTCGTTGTTTGGGCATGAAGGAGAAATGATGTTTCCAGGATGAGGAGGTCCTCATCAATTTTTGTCCAGCAAGGGTGGACATCTTGAAAAAGGAAGACAACCAAGAGTCACCCAAGAAGAAGAGAAAGACTCTGAGTTTGGATTGCCTGGTGAGAGGACATCCGTCGGCTAGAAGCGGGAAAGATTGGAAGCCATTGTTGTGAGAGAGACATAGCTTTTTGGAGGGACCGGAAGCCATTTTGACAGTAGGACATTGCATTATAGAAAAGAAGATACCAAGAATCATCAAAAGAAGAGTTTATGAAATTGATTTAATTAAGTATAATTATTGTAAGTGTCTGTTTCTGATTGCTTAGCAACCCGCCCTGAGATTAAGAGTCTATTATATTATAAAATTTAAATAAAATTCTATTATCTATTTAATATTAAAGTT
>NW_027115124.1:0-1715 GCF_000696795.3 Halyomorpha halys
ATATCTTATATTTTAAAAAAAAATATTGGGTAAAGAGAAGAAATATATTTAGAGACGTGTGAAAATTATGGGAAACATTACGAACGATAACAAATTAAAAAAATAATATATAAAGAAAAAATAACAAAAAGAAACAAAAAACTATATATATCTACTATGTATTTCAATATAAATATAATGTACTTATACATTAAAAATATAATTTTTCAAAAATTCAAAATTCAAAAGTTTCGATATTCAGTCAAAAAAGCTGGTTAGTTATTTATCCTCGCGAGGCAAAGGAGATCACGCAATGCTGACTCTATACTCAAGTCACGAGAGAATTATGATTTACAATTTTTTTCTGCATTATTTTATTCTCACATATCATTTAAATAAAGAATTATGATTAATAATTTTTTTCTGTATTATTTTATTCTCACCTTTCATTTGAATAAAGAATTATGATTTATAATTTTTTTTCTGTATTATTTTATTCTCGCCTATCATTTGAATAAAAATATAATACATGTTGGAAAGAGCAATAACTAATCCAACTAGGGCTGAAATTAGGGTTTACTTACAGATTAATCAACCTCTTCTAACCAGTGCGGGAAGGATAAAATTTATTCTAAACATCTGATAAGAAATCAAATAAACTTTCAAAGGCTAGAATACAATTCACACTGAATTTAGCTCTAACGAAATATCGTTAGTTTAAAAAAGTAAAAAAAAAACATTCTAATTTTTAATGTTTGGTGTATACAAAAAAAAAGGTACACTACTGTTTTTCAGTGAACATATTCTAGCACTAAATAAAGAAAAAAAATTGTTTATTTTAAAACTACCCTAATTAATATTCAAAAAGTACGAGTATTTACCGTACAAGTGCTTAAAATCAATTACCTTGTGATTTTGTGGAATGACTCATATTCTTAAGTCTAGAAGAGATGAGTCAAGGCAGTATGAGTTCATATTGCAGTATGAACGTTAGGATTTGAAACACTCCACATACTCACTTAAAATATTTTAAACCTTTTCGAGTCCATCATTTTTTTTCCCTAATAGCCTAAAAATCTATTTTTTTAATCAATTTTAGTTTAATTTCTTTTATTTGATTTCTTGTTCAGTATCGCTGGCTATATATGGTATACAATCACCAAAAAAAAAGAGGTGAGATCTATTTGTATGTGAGTCCAATTAGTAAGAAAAACAGAATGTCAGAATATCCAGTGTTTAGTGAATTACAAAATTTTCTAGTGATAACTCGAATTATCATCATAGCTTGGATTTTATTTAAAAAATAATAATACCCCATAAAATATCGTAAAATATACAGCAAAAAAATCAACAACTATGCAATGAGGCAGCACAAGATATCAAATATACAATCAATGCACCAAAAAATGAAACAATAAACCAATCGAAATAAATAATACAAACTTTGTAAAATATTAAAATTATATTTTAAAAGGGTCCAAATTGGAAAAAAAATAAACTAATTGACAATATTAAAAAAAAAAATGAGTATGAACATAATTGAAATGTTTGATACCATAATAAAACAAATAAAAAAGTAATTATTGTGTTATTAGGGATAATAAAATATTCATAAGATCATAAAAATAAATTATATTTTCTTCCTTCCTAACAAAATGATGCAAAAAGGCTTCTTTTGTGAATAGAATGAACATATTTATTTATGAGTGAAATAAACTCACAATTTCAAACTTTTC
>NW_027115125.1:0-522 GCF_000696795.3 Halyomorpha halys
TAATATTGAAATTAAGTAAGAGGAAAAAACAAATAATAAAATATATTTATATATAGTTGACCGTAAAGATTTAAATATAAGAAGATTGTCAGGGTTGTGGTAAAAAAAAAAACATATAGTTTAAAACTATTTTAATGTTCGACGTTTCGTCCCACTCTGCACGGTATCATCAGGGCTGTACCAAGCGAACGGTTGAACAGAACGAGGCTGCTGGTTGCTGTATGGTTTAGGAGTTTGGAATGAAAAGACGCATATCTATTTTGGGCCAATATGAAAATCTAATTCGTAAATATATATACAAAATGAAACTTATTTGATTGCAGAAAAATAGTCCGGTTGGGGGTCGATAAAGCGATTAAAATAGTAAAAGAAAACTATTTATTGATAACCAATGTTTCGTCCCACTTTGCAGTGCTTCGTCAGGGCTAAATCAAAAAACCAGTTACAAACATTATAGAATTCACAGAACATTAAAATAAAAAACATTTCGAAAAATTGTTATGTTTATAAACTATATATATA
>NW_027115125.1:2881-3141 GCF_000696795.3 Halyomorpha halys
TCTCTTAGGTTTTCTTGTGTTGTTCCTACTTTTTAAGATATAGAGCTCCGAATGAATTTTTTTATCACTTTGAAACAGCCGCCATTTTTTATTCCCCTACCTATACTTGGCAGACTCATCAATTTTGACTATTAATTATACATAGTTTTCATTAAAGTAATAAAAAATTGGGGTGGGATAACTGCCTTTTTTTCTCCTCTTGGGCTCTTGTACTATATAGTAATGTGTAATAATGGGAGATATAAATAAAATATTAGTAA
>NW_027115125.1:6501-6848 GCF_000696795.3 Halyomorpha halys
AATCCTATACTTATAACATTTAACACGGTAAAACATTTTACATTTAATACAATATCTTGAATACTACTGTTACACTGTAGCCCTGAGTCAACCCTGTGGATTTTGTAGCCCTTCTGGGGTCCACTCAGCCTCATAAATTGGGTAAAAATCTGGTGATCAATCGTGATTCTATCCAAATCACCTCATTCCACAACCTTTGGTCAAGAAACAGATAGTACTGAACCCGTGCGTGACCCTTCATGTGTTGTAGTAGTACAGATTAAATTTAATTTTAACAAATTAAAAATAATATATCACTGGAAAGAATCACAAAAATGTAATAATATTAACCTTCATACGATGATGAG
>NW_027115126.1:0-1131 GCF_000696795.3 Halyomorpha halys
TTATTTATATAAATCAAAACACTGAACCAAACATAATCCCATCTCTAATATTTTTAATTTATTAATCTTTTTTAACAATTTTATAAATATTTAAAAATTGTATCGATAATTTTTAATTGACAGCGTATTAACTTTAACCCAAATTTAATAATTATGTGTTGTTTTTCTTTCAAATTCGAAACGGATGGTGAATTTAACCAAAAATATTCATTGTTTCCTCCTGTGTTCAATGGCATCATATCGATATAGCTAGATTTAGAGATTTCGACAACCCGTTGAATCGTTATGTTTTGTTGAATTAGGCAAGTTAAATTCTTATTAATTACCCAGTCGTTGACAAGGTTCAGGGCACATTAATCAGGGCTTCTGCGAATTCCGGACACGTCCTCGAAAATTGATAATTAGCATTTCCACTCAACCTTCTCGATATAAGCTTGACGTTTTATCAATCAATCACCAAACGTTAAATTCAATTTCATTTTTAATGAATGACAAATGTTTTTAATTTTTTGTCAGAAACTTGTAGAGTATGCTATACTATTCTAGTATTGTATTATTCTTGAGATAGATCCTATATGAGTGATACGTGTTTAAAAGCAACTTATACCTGTCTTGAATAGATTCTTGTATCACTGTTCTAATTCTGAGTTATACATATAGCATTTATGAAACTCCTATAAAATATAATTTTCCTTCAACATATTATTGATATCTACCTCAATTACTTTATAATTCAAGTTCATTTATTCACAACTTATGTTAAAACCCCATTTTAAATAATTTATGTTTTCATTGACTGGTTAAGTTCTAATTCAAATTATGATACTGTTCCATTAGGAAATGATGCATTAATACTCACTTAGGTGGTGATTAACAAAACACATCATTTAGTTATGTTGGTTTTTTATATATCCCTTTATTACCAGATCGGCATTGTTATCTTTATATAATTATTGTAACACTTCGTTATTTTCTTTAAACAGTTAGTAACAAGAGTGGAAATGAAAGAAGGGTATAAACTGGAGTAAAAGACACCTCTAACTATGTTCAATGTTATATCCATGACAATTATAAAAAACCAAGTGAATAAATAATTTAAAATAATAATAGTTATGTAATGAAAGAGAAAAT
>NW_027115126.1:3451-4502 GCF_000696795.3 Halyomorpha halys
ATGATTATTATTATTCTTAAAATTCTTTTGCTTGCAAAAGGATTATTTTAGTGCTAAACTTATTTTTATAATTTAAAATATAAATTATAAAATATAATTTATTTTGCGCTGACTGAGGATTTCATTCCTATACTTAGCCCATAATGTTGAGAGTCACCCAGTATTTTGAGGCCTAGATTTACCAAAATAAAAAAAAAATGATTAAATTTCGTATGACACTTGTAGGGTCATTATCTGTAACAAAGTCCTGTTATATACTTCAATATGAGCTTAATGGTATAATTTGGTTAATTAATGGTATAATAACATCCCCGGTACTAAGAGTCAGTCGTCTTAGGTTTGTCACCAATCATTAAAGACTTAAACAACGTTTTAATTTAGTAAATTCTTTGTTTATATCTAAACTGTAATATATTAAAAATCAGTATTCATTTAATCTGACATATATGTTAACCATATAAAAATATATGTTAACCATATGGTTAATAAGCACTAAAGCGTTGGGAAAATTAAATTAGAAAAGAGCGTTCTTATTAATTAAGAAGATAATTAAACAGCTAATTAGTTAATCGATATTTAAATTAACCCTCTCTTAAGCCTAAGTCTAATCCTGGGTCTTATCTGTCAACTTTAATTCCTCAGAATAAATATATTACTCTTTAATATATATAGGTATAATAATTTATTAAAATATATCGATAAAAATTTTAATTATTAAATTTATTCAATTGAATACAATTATAAAAAAAAAGAAGTATTAAAAAAAAAACTAAAATAATATTATTTTCAGAATAAATAATAAATAGAAACAATTCGGAAAATGAAATTATGCATGAAATAATAATAAAATAAACAGAATGGTTGTATTAAAAATAAAAATTAATTAGGAATAAATGATTACTGGGTTATAATTTAAGTAATAAAATGTATAAGGAGTGAAGTTAATATCATTAAAAAAAATTTAAATTATATTTATTTGATATTTAAGTAATTAAGATTTATTATTATAAAGAAAGGGAGATATATGATATAAGTAGAACTAAAAAAAAAG
>NW_027115127.1:0-1081 GCF_000696795.3 Halyomorpha halys
TTCATCAGGGCTATGATCAGGACTATAGCCCTGATGAAGACCTGAAACTCAGGTCGAAACGTCGGCATAAAACAAATAAATATGGTTTTGTTTATTTATGTTGTTCTTTGCTGACCGCACCCCCCGACAAACTTCTTCAAGCTTATTATTTATGAAATGTTGCTTTTTAAGAAACTATATCTCGAGAACTATTGAACTTAAATAACTCTATTAGGGCTAATATTTCAGCAAATTTACTCTAATTTAAATGTTAATAGGTTTTACAATGTTGGTAGTTTTAAAGATAGAGCTTCGAATAAAAATTTTGTTTACGTTTTGAAACAGCCATTATTTTTTATTCCCCCTAACTATACTTGACAGACTTATCAATTCTGTACTATTACAGGTTTTTGTTTATTTAAAGTAATTCTGATTATTATTAAGTTTAATATAATGGAGTAAAGCATATTACGTTAATAGTTTTGTGTTATCCAGTCTGTTTTATTTAATGTTTTGTAATGAAGCATTAGACTGAGGTATTTCTTTGGTCCTGGATCCGAAGGTGAGATTTGAGAATAATGACTTCGAACAGGTGGGTAGAGTGGAAAAGAGAATGAAAGAAATATATGAAAAATGCATCTCTTTACTTAAAGAAAAATTCAGCAAGACCTTCGAAGAGAAAGTTCACCATGAGTGGGCTCTGGATAAAACCAGGAACTTCTTAGAAGACTGGTGTTAGAATCGGTGATATTTTGATCGTGTCAGAAAATATTATTTTGGCCTCCTTGGAGATCATACATCACCAGAATTAGCTCTGAGATTATTTATTTGTTTTATTTATTATATTTTAGTTTATGGACCTGTCGATTTGTATTTTAACTTATTTATTCATTAAATTATTTCTTTTAACTTATTTATTCATTTAACTATTTCTTTTAACTAACTTTTTTTTGTTTTAATTAATATATTAGTTTTTTAATTTTATTTTTTAATTATTTTTTTTTTGTAAACTGATCCACTTGTTTCTAACCTGGCTGCTCCTTCATTACCTAATAATTCTCCTAGGCGTCTGAAAAGAAGATGGTCTCGAGATCTTCTTCTC
>NW_027115128.1:0-1970 GCF_000696795.3 Halyomorpha halys
AATAATAAAAACAAAATAAATGAAAAATAAAATAAAATAATACTTAGAATACATATATAATATTTTGACAAGAATAAAAGGTAATACCTAAACAGGTAATTTTCAAGGGAAAATGAAAATAAGATTTTAAAAAAATGAGAAGATAATTAATGTCTTATAAGACCTTAATTGAGTTAATAAGGTAATTAAATAGAATGATACATGATTTGTTGCTTCAAGTAATAAAATATTTCGGAAATGTAAAGGCCAATGGCATTTAGTTAAGTTGCCATAACAAGGGAACAGATTTGAAATACTGATTATTGCTATTTTAGAATAGATGATAAGGCACAAGCATGCATTTTTGGCGTGGGTGGTTATTGGTTAATAAGATTAAAATTCACAAATAAAATAAGTGATAACATAAAAATATGGCCTTTAACAGCCTGCACCTAAAATTGAATAAAAAAAAGGAACCATTTTCATTTTTTAAATTACACACTGTCAATCAACAATCTTAATCCAATAAAATATTGGAAGATGGAGGGGGTGTGGTCAACAAAAAACACAAATAAACAAAAACGTATTTATTTGTGCCGACATTTCGACCTGCATTTCGGGCCTTCATCAGGGCTGAACAAACAAAAAATAAATTACAATCATAACTCAGCGAAACATAAAAAATAAAAGGAAAATAATTAATAAATATTATAATTCATCTTCCATTGATATCAATCTACTTCTATTGTTATCAATCAATTACTACCTACTTACTTCATTTTTACGTATATTTTTAATATATGAAGAGTCGAATCATACGTAAACATAAACAAACATATAAAAATTTAAATTATAAGATATCGTGGCCATCTTATTTTCGCCTCGGAGGATCATCAGGGATTGTTAAGGATGAGAGATTAAGAACTAATAGGTTAGGATGGGTAAGGAGTTTGGAATGAAAAGACTATTTGGGACCAAATCTGCAACAAAAAGGATGTTAAGGTTTTTATGAAAGTTTATTTGTGACTTAATAAGGAGCATCAAGTATTTTGGATTGTAAGCATTGGATACAGGAGGAATTTGATGGTTTGGTTGAGCCCCAGAACTCAATTCCGTAAGTCCCATGTTGTTGTGATTATCATAGTATATAATAATTTTTTGTAATGAATGGGAAGTTTAGAGCGTTTTGACAAACTACTTGACAGTAGGTGTAGCAATCGAAATCTACGGGCAGTTTCTTATCGTTTCAGTCTTATATGGGGATTCCAAAGTCTCTTATCAGGATGGAGTCCTAAGTAGCGAATCTGTTCAACAGGCGTTAGTGGAATATTTAAAAGGATACCGAAGGACTGAAGAGTAGAGGTTTACGACAGAGGGTAAAAGTGATTTGTTCTGATCTGGTTGGATTTGTTATGATTTATTGTGATTCTCCAGATTTGACACCATTCTTCAAAGGATATTATGTGTGTCTGTAGAGTTTGTGATCCATTAGTAGGGTCGTTGTTTAGAGACGGTACACATGTGTCAACAAAAAACAATTGACGAATATTTTTCGAATAGTATTAATTGGTGATTTTGGATTACTATAAGAAAATCCTTTTAGAATAAGTTTTAATCAGGGTAATCATAAGGTAGTGTTTTAATATGCTAAATGTTATAAGTATAGAATTTTGAGCAGAGCAATTTAAAGTCCATGTTATATGTTAATTACTGCAGATTTCCTAGTTATTTCTATTACTTTATCCTTTATTCCATTACTTCTATTATTAATCTTTTTTATCTATTGCCTTATTAGTATTTTAAAAAAGGTTCAAAACAAAAACAACTCAATCCAAACACAAACTACAAGCAACTAACTTATGAAAACGACGACAGACAAAATAATGTTGAGATCAGCTGGTCAGTTGCGTAACGTGATTCTCCATTAAGCATACCTATTAATGTACTCTCAATCTTGTTAAATGTTATATCAATTCAACATGCAAATAGGA
>NW_027115128.1:2020-5012 GCF_000696795.3 Halyomorpha halys
AGCTATTACTTTTTTCCTTTAGTTTTGTATCATATGTGTTAGAATATGAGAACTTAACCTAATTTATATTCCCAAAGCAGCATAATGAAAAAAAAAAATATCACTAATAAACTTAAAACGAAAACCTCCTGCAACTGTGGTGTTTTTTTTTATGTGTAAAAAAAACAACTTATCTTAGAAAAGTTTCGTTTCATCATTCCTGTTTCGCACTCACAATAAAAATAAAAGTTTTCGTTTAAAATATATGTTACTATTATATAAAATTGCAAAATAGCCGTAGAAAATATATATACATATATGTAGGCATTTCATAATAATTAAAATTTTCATATGAATACAATAATGGATATATCAATAAATCGAATTTAATATATTTTTATAAATGCTTGAATATTCATAGAAATAATTAATATTATGCAAAAAAGATAATAGAAAGACAATTAACTTGCTAATAATTAATTACCTTTATTAATAATTAATGACTTGTTGGATTGTATAAAATCGCCACTGCCAAAATATTAGTTTGTTATCCTTCAACCCATTTGCTTAACTAACAAGTCAGTAACAAAGCGAATATAATTTAATAGTAAGTAATAATTCAAACGTAGAATAAATATCTAATTAATAATAAATAAGTATTTAATAAATCCAGTATATCTTTATCTTATCTAAATCCTAGAAGATTCATATTTTTCAAAAAAGGGTCAATTAGAAAATTTCAGTACGTTTTAGATTCCGAAAACTACGGCTGAACATATTTTTAAGGTTGCCGTGGCCTATGGCTTGAACTGAATACCCAAAATATTTCTTGTTCAAATATTTATAACTCCTTAGGTTGGACATGGTCAGGTGAGATTCTTTAACCTAATGCTGATACGATACGATAAGTGCCCTTGTTAAAAAAATTCGGTTTATTCTTATAATTATTGTATTCATAAAAATATACAACATAAAAAGTATTATTTCAGAAATGAATTACCTAATGATACTGATTGTTGGAATACAATTTTTTTTTTGGTCAATACCAAAACAGCATTATCTAGAAATTATGTGTCTACTATATTTAATTTACAGAAGCAGATCTATAACATTATATTTGATTAAAAAAAATATTTAAAAATGTTTAATTTTGCGTTAGGTATATAATTTGATGTCCAACTATTCAACACAACACAATTGTATTAAAACTTTCACTAGAACCCTTTTGAATCACTCACAAATTTATAATGCTATATTTTTTTTTTTTTACTGAGAGCATGGTGGCACTGTGGTAAGGCACGATGCCAATAACTCTAAAGGCTCAGGTTCAAATCCGGCTGGACAGAAAATTGTTTTACGTTACGCTGGGGTCCACCCAGCCTCATAAATTAGGTACCCTTAATTAAAAATCTGGCGGTCGAGTGTGATTCTGACAAAATCACCTCCTTGCACAACCATTGATCTAGTAACAGTACTTCCTTACAAAGTGCTACACCCTTAACCATTCATGTTATAGTGGTACAAAATTTAATTATAAAATTTGTTTTACTAAAAAATTGCAGCGATTAAAAAGTAACATGTCCTCTTTTAGGAAGAACTTGCACGAGCTTGTAATAGTTTAGTCGCAGTCATTTTTTAAAAATATCTCTTAATCAAAATACTGGATATAATGAACACTTAATAACAGTGATTAATACCGAATTACAATTTATTCCATAAAAAATAAAACTTCTTAAGGTGATTGCACGAATCTTAAAATAACTTGCATTTCCTTTTCAATTGTATAGATAATAGAAACATAACGATACATAATGCGAGGATAACTACACTAGGAATAAAGAAAAATGAAAAGTAATTAGCGTTAAATTGGATAATGATAATAGTTGCTGTAATTACATGTTGACAACAAATATTGCATTATGTGAGCATTGTTAATTACTTGTATGCAAATTTTCTATAGTTATGACTATACTCCAATGACATAATGGCATTGAAACTCCAGCACCTCCAGAGATGACACAGTTTCCTCGCTTGGTTAGAGGCTCATTCCAGTTTCATCATGGGAACTCACTTCATCTTCTGAAAACTGAGTGATTTTCCTTTCTCTCCCACGAAATCTTAGCCGCTACTTTACACTGCTACAGTTTTCTTTCCCTGCAACCATAGACTATGTTATTAATACGTATTACTAACAAATGCAGAATTATACTTACATTATTTTTTAAATACATATTAAAACATATGTATTTCATAGATATGCTAAGAGAGTGCTATGAATTCGATACAAAAAAAGTTTTTAAAATAAAATCATGTTTACGCGAAATAGATCGAGCACACACAGAAACATTTACATATTTTTATATCACACAAAAATGTCCTACATAATTAAAATAAATCCATTTCTTTATTAATCATTAAATTTACATAAAAAAATAATAAAAAACAACAAACTTTTTTTTAATGATGCTTCAACATCAATTATATAATAATAGTGTATTTCTTAATTTAAGGGCTATGATTTTATGATGGTATGGTAATTTTCCTTAATAATTTCGATGTTAAAAGCAAACAGAATTAGTCATATAATTTTTATATTCGTCTACTCTGTAAATAGTAGCTGAGAATGATTGCAAATAGCAATAATAGGAAATATGTTAGGTAGCTCCACTACTTTGTTTAAAGTTTATCTACAACGCTAATAGCAGAAGGGATGTAGGTTTTAAAGTGGAAGTAACTTCCACAAAAACGGGGTTTGAATTTGTTAGTTATTTTGTTGTAATTTTTTAGTATGTCAAAAGATATTTTTGATATGCTAAGGAAATAAAAATCTTAGCGTCCAAAAACGATTGTGCGATTTTCTAACGGTGCTCTTTTGAAATATTTTTTTCTCAAAAAATTATATAAAAATATACCAATATATAATAATATAATAATAATAATACCACATTATTTCCAGATGAATTCATGGTGAAAAGAATGATGTTATTGGCTATAAGACTGAAAAGCTTAAAAT
>NW_027115129.1:0-19329 GCF_000696795.3 Halyomorpha halys
GGCTAGAAACTCTAGCCGAAACGTCGGCACATTAAAATAAGTTAGTCATACTTATTTGTGTTTCATTGACCGCACCCCCAACCATCTTCTCCTCAAATAAATCTATCAATAAAAAAAAAGTAATAGTTCGATTTTTCCAATACAGTTGGATACAGTAACTGTCATTAAAATTAAATATTGAATTATTTAAGATGGCCTCTGAAGTATTTAATTTCACACAGAGCTCCATATCGTCAAAACTACCTACAACACAAAAAAAAACAACACTTTATAGTGAATTAATTTTGATATGAAATTCCCCAGAAAGGACTCCAGGTTCCGTGACGGTCAAGATCGATGGATAGCTAATATCGATGTAGCATTATCATGGAGGTGTTACACAGTTGGTTGCGGTATCCGAGATAGCGGGCCGGAAGCGACGCGCCCATTGAAGCAAGATGGACCATGAAACCGATTTAATAACCAAGTACCCCGCCGGTATGCTATTAGTGCATCCTCTAGGTAATAATACATTGCACTATTATGTAATTATTTACACGGTCTAAAATCAAAAATCTGGTTTGGGCTCTTCGGGGTGATCCTCATAGTCCATGGGCCAGAGAGGAGAAAAAAACTAGTTTATGGTTACTTTTTTATTAAAATGTGTTTATTTAAAAATAATAGATCCATACAATTTAAAAAACACCGACAATGGAAAAACATCCGTCTCTGGAAGTCTGTTTGGAATTTTAACTAAAAACATTAAATAATAAAACTTAAAAAAAAAAATTATTTATAAATATTTACAGGAATGGAAGAGGAAGCATGGTTAGAAAATAAAAGGTTTGAATGGTTAGGGAGATTATAATGGAAGGATTGATATCTGGTTCGGGTTAGATCGGTTATATATGGAACATTAAGGTCTTTATGGATGATTTTATTTCTGAAAAAGTAAGGAGCATTGAGGATTTTGGATTGTGAGGATTGGATTGAGAGGAATTCGAAGGTTTAGTGGAGCCCCAAAGCTCAACTTCATATGTCCAGATTGGCCTTATTACAGGCATGTAGATCAGTCTTTTGTAATGTGTTGGAAGTTTATACCGTTTGTCTAGTAAGTGCTGTAATAGTCGAAATCGACGAACTTTTAAAACTTTTTAAAGAAAAATACATTATATACCTAACAAACGTTTAGTTTTGTTCTTAAAAAAAAATCTTAGATCAATGAAGGCATAAATTATGACGAAAAATTCTTTTTTTTTCTGTTACCATAAAATTACATAGGTTAGGGGTGGAAATAAGGAATATAGATTTTGTTCCTGCTAAGAGTACATATATCGGATTTATCCATTTCTTTCTCTTTTATTTATTCACAAAATACTTAAATATTTCTTATTTATACATCATATATTATTTCTAATAATGAGAACTGTTTATTTTTAATTTTTAAATAAAACAAAAGGTACTTTACAAGAAAATGTGAAAATTCGACATTTATAATCTGGTATTGAAGATCACTTAATTGCTCATAAATTCACTGAGTTAAATCAAAATATTTTATGGTGTTTTGAAGAAAAAAAAAATGAAAAATCGATTCTATTAACGAAGCACTTTTGGTCAGTTTATTGTATTGAAAACGTATCATATACTCTCCTATAATATATTATTTCATTATACGACTTTTAACTTTTAAAATAGACTATTTACAAACACAGACCATTTCTCGACTCTAATGGGGCCGTGAAAACGTGTTTTCCAATTAAAAACAAAAAATTTAAATTTAAAAAAGTGGCATTTTCTTCCCATTACTACGTATTCGATATATATATGTATATGTAAACTGAAAGTAAAATTGCTCTCAGAAGCATTTAACTGTTTTTTTTTTACCACAAAATATAGCTCCTACGGAAGAATAATGAAGAAACTATATAATAGACTTTATAGAGTTGGCGAGATAAAAAATACTGCAACGAAGATATCTCATTGGGTCGAGAAATAATCGATAACCAATCGATTTGATCGGTACGTTCAAGAACGATGTTTGTGAGTGTGGATAAAGGTTACGCATGCAGTATTGTTGATTTTGTGATAATTGTAATTGTTCTTTAGTGGTAATAAAAAAAAAATTGTTTTAGCTCTATGTTGTTTTATTTCTTGTCCCGGATACCGCATTTATTAAATGTTTAGAAATCGACATAATTGTAATTAAAACATTTCTACTAAGGGGAATTTTGAGGCAGAATTATTTACAAAACGTTTAGTACAAGAGCCCAATAGGATAAAAAAAAGTCAATTTCAACCCCAATTTTTGATTACTTTAATGAAAACTATGTATAATTGCTAGTTAAAGTTGATGAGTCCGCCAAGTATAATAGGTAGGGGGATAATAAACTAGAAAACCTAGGAGAACATCGTTTAAAGTATCTTGGTAGTTTTCAGTTTTCATGATATATGAATAACATTACGAATTTTGCACATGGAATTCTGTCCAAATGAATCTATTTTAGAAAATATGATAACTACAACTCCTACGAAGATACGTGTAATAAACTATTTCATAGCACATTAAAACTAGCTTACATTTGAGTTTTGGGCACATATATGTGCTTCTAATACTTCCCGAGACATGTTTTTCAAACATTTTATCCGAACAACTAGAAATTTAATTTATTTTAGCTAATATCATACAAAATACTACTACTACGAATATAAACATCATAAACTACTTCATAGTACATTTAACTAGCTTTAATTTGAGTACTAATAGACATCTGTACGTCTTATGGTTCCTGAGATTAGGATTTATCAAAATAAATTCACTAACTTCTAATTTTTTAGTGTTTTTTTTATGAAATGTTTAAATGATGTATTAGTTTTCTAGTATTGTTGGTAGTTTTAAAGATGTAGAGCTCCGAAAATAAAATAATTTTTTTTTTTTTTTTTTTTTTTATGAAATGTTTCTTTTTAAAGGCTATATCATGAGAACACTATTGAGCGAAATGGCTCTGTTAGGGCTCATAAATTCGTAAATTTACTCTACTTTAAATAAAGTTCTGTTAGGTTTTTAAGTGTTGTTGATAACATTAAAGATAAAGAGCTTATACATAGTTTTTATCAAATTAATAAAAATTGGGCTGAAATACCTGCCTTTTTTCTCCTCTTGGGCTCTTGGACTATGAGGTTTAGATCTTTGCTTTAGCCCTGATGGTGTCTGAATTGGCGAAACTCTGACTTAGCTATCTACAGGACTTTGTCTTTAAACCTTTCAATAATAAACTAATATTTAAAATATAGTTATATATTAAGTATGTATGTAATAATAGTAAATACATTTTTGAGCCCGCTACAATAAAGTAACTTTACAAAATCTTACTGTGGAATTATCATTAGTCCCGTACTAACATATAGATGGTCTATCTTCGTTTCTGAAAACCAGTTTTTATTCGAAATTGTGTTCAGTTAGGATTCAGAATTTTTCTCAAAGTCCAAGATTTAATAGTAACATCGTTCTTATTAATATCACGCCCGATTATGAAAGGACATCCTCTCAGACCCAGAAGACCGACAAGATCCCCGAAGAAGGAAGCTGGCGTGGAAACACGAGACTCTTCCTGGCAGGACGGGTGGCACGCACTGGGATTGTGTTACGATGTGGGCCAGTGCGCATGGGGTAATATTACAGGACACGGCTGCGAGTTATAATTCGATATAAAACTCGAAGATAAATCGATATATTAAGGATCAATTGTGGAACTGAGCAGGTGTCGAACCGAAACGGACTCCCTTTCCCTGGCTGTGACCCAGAAATGGATGACGGATGCCAATTTCTCCCAACTTCCTGTCACCGAAAATAATATCTCTGTCACTATTTCGGAGGCAGTTGGCTTAGTTCTTGTTTGACACAGCTGTTACTTCTTGTTTACATTTTATATTTTGCTCATAGGAAAGCAGGGAGACTAGACAACATATTAATTTAATTATTCCAAAAGATCTGTTCATTAAAGAGATTGTTTACTTTTACTTACTCATTTACATAAGAAATATAGGGCAAGTAGATGTATTGCGATAGTGAAAAGAGAACGAAGAAAATACACGTTTTATGGTCAAAATTATCAAGTTTCTCGAAATGGTCCGAGCGTGTCTATTTAAACAGGCTCATATAATACAAAAGCACATGAGGAGAAAAAAATCAGTTATTTTACCGCAATTTCTGATTACTTTAATGAAAACTATGTATAATTACTAGTCAAAATTCATGAGTATAGTTAGGGGGAACAAGAAATGGCGGCTGTTTCAAATATAAAAAAAGTATATAGTTTTTGATTCGGACCCCTTTATCATAGTATCATAAATAAGTAAATTTGCTAAAATATGAGCCCTAATACAATACAGCAATTTACGTTCAGTAATTTATAAAATGTACTGATAAATCAGAAGTTATTGAATTTATTTTGACAAATCTATTGCTGTCCTAAAAAATAAAAACTGATACCCCATCGAAGATAATTGTCAAAAAGTACTTTATAGTAAGTTAAATTACTTTATTTTGAGTGCTGACAGACATATGGACGTCATATAGTTTCTGAGATATATTTTTCAAAAATTGTATCTGATCATTAAGAAATCAACATTTTGTGAATTTATTTTAGCAAATATCATAAAAACTACTACTCCTACGAAGATAAACGTCATAAAATACTTTATAGCACATTAAACTGGCTTTAATTTGAGTGTTAATACACATCTATACGTCACATAGTTCCTGAGATATTTTTCATACATCACAATTTTTGTTTGGACAGCTAGAAATCAACATTTTGAGAATCTATGTTGTCGAATATCATGCAAACTACTACTCTTACGAATATAAATGTAATTAACTACATTATGTGATATAGATTTCTCAAAATAAATTCACTAACTTCTAATCTTCTGTGCACTTTTGTTATGAAATGTAGCTTTTAAAAAGCCATACCTCGAGAATTTTATATTTAGCAAATTTACTGTACTTTAAATGATATTGTATCAGGTTGATTAGTGTTGTTGGTAGGGTTTTAAGGATATAGAGCTCTGAATTAAAATTAATTTTTTTCAACATCTAGAAACAGCCGCGATTTTGTATTCCCTCCACCAACACTTGGCAGAATCATCAATTTGGACTATTAATTATACTTAGTTTTCAATTAATTGATCAAAAATTGGGATGTAATTAACTGACTTTTTTCACCTCTTGTGGTCTTAGATCATTTTAATAGACACGCTCAGACAATTTCGGGATACTTGATAATTTTGACCATAAAACGTGTATTTTCGTCGACATCTACTTGTCCTATATTTCTTATGTAAATGAGTAAGTAAAAGTTAACAATTTTTTTAATGAACATATCTTTTACTAGTAATTACACTTGGTTTTCAATAAAGTAATCAGAAATTGGGGTATAATAACTGCTCTTTTTCCTCCCCGGCTCATGTACTAAAATCTTTGCAAGCCTAATAAGGAATTATTAGAAAGATCACTAAGAAAATAATTCAAAATGACTGATATGCTTAAAATGAAGTCAATTTTTTCTTTAAGACGGATATTGTCTTTATAATACATTCATTAGACAAGAGGACATTCGACAGGAGCTGTTGCCCAGATGTGAGGCAAAAAATATTTTAAGAACAGATTCCTTCAAGGACGATTATCAATGAAACTAGGGCATAAGACTGAATATCAACAGTGTAGGTCTGTTCCAACAAACACATCTGACTGTCCGTAGCGTGTATAGTCCGCTTTTTGCCTCCCAAAACCTGTATTGCGCATGCTCCGAAAAGTTCCAGACAGTCAGAAGTGGTTCTTGGAACAGACCTTATAAGGAAAAAATCGTTAAAACACGAAACTTATTAACTGAGACTTCATTGCCACTTGAACAAATTTATTGCCTTTTTTACAACGATATTTGAAATGTAATTATACGGAACAATGAGGAAAACTTAATTAAAAAAAAATTTGTACTGGGCAACTGTATTGGGTTCCTAACTCACAGCACACCTACTTAAATCTAGCTAGGAAATTTATTTAAATCTTACAAAGGTAGGCATAGTCAAGTATATAATATACAATAGCAGTATATGATATTTTTTTTTTGTTTTATAGATTTGATTATTTTATATTTTTATTTTCTCTTCTTTCTATACTTTATTAATCCCTTGTTGTTTTTAAATCTTTTTTCATATTTTCTCTTCCAAATGTAATATAATATAAAATATGAGCCTTAATGGAGCCATTTACGTTCAATAGTTCTCAAGTTATAGCTTTTAAAAAACCAATATTTCATAAAAAATGCACTGAAAAATCAGTAGTTAATGAACGTTATCATCTTCCTAGGTAGTAATTTTTTATGACATTTGACAAAATATTAAAAACACAATATCTCAGTAATTATTAGATGTACAGATGTCTTCCATTATTCAAATTAAAGCTTGTTTAAAGTAGCTAATTACACGTAGTTTTGATGATATTCATATATGAATCTGAATTTAGCACACAAAACAGTGTCCAAATCAAATTAATTTAGCAAATATCATGAAAACTACTACTCCTACAAAGATAAGCGTTATAAACTTCTTTATAGCACATTTAACTAGCTTTAATTTGAGTGTTAATACACATCTATACGTCTTATGGATCTTGAGATATATCTCTTCATACATTACAATTTTTTCTGCTAGAAATCAACGTTTGTGAATCTATGTTGTCGAATATCATGAAAAATACTACTCCTACGAAGATAAATGTAGTTAACTACATTATAATATATTTAACTAGCTCTAATTCGAGTGCTAATAGACATTTATAAGTCTAATGATTTTTGAGATGAATATTTCTCAAAATAAATTCTAATCTTTCAGAGCATTTTTTTATGAAATATTTTAATGCCTTTTTCGAGAACCATTGAACATAAATAAGCTGTATTAGGGCTCATATTTTAGCAAATTTACTCTACTTTAAATGATGTTCTATTAGGTTTTTCTTGTGTTTGTGATAATTTAGAAAGCTTAATAAATCTCCGAAAGAAAAGTTAATTTTTTTAACGGGCTGGAAGATTGATTGACCGTGTATATAGATGAATGGAATATGGTCCGGGTGCGGTAAAAAAAACTCAAATAATAAATAATTAGATTAATAATTAATTAATGAAAATAGTATAATTATTTACTATTTGAGTTTTTATTTACCACACCCGGACCATATTCCATTCATTAATTTTTATAACGTTTTAAAACAGTCATCATTTCATATTACCCCTAACTATAGTTGACAGACTCTTGATTTTGACTAGTAATAATTATAATTAACAATTACACAACAATATACAATTTTGCGACTTGGATAGCTGAACTCAGATGATCTTAAAAAGTGTATTTTTGTCGAAAAGTTGAATTCGAAATTTTGCACGATCGCAATATTTCCCTTTTCTATATATTCCATATATAGGTAAGTGGAAGTAAAAATGACCTATTAATCATAAAATTACCGCTTTCATTTAAAACCTAAACAAAAAGTTTTTTCTTAAATATGTTATCGATTATCATTATTGATACTAACTAGAATTAAAACAATTAAAAAATATCTATACATTGTAATTAAACCATCGACTTTTCAACATATCTATATTTTTCCAAAATCCCTATCATATACTAGAGAAATGCTTTCCAACAGATGGCCATTGAGAATTTTTATTTTCAAATATCATTTAAAAAAATTAATTATAAAATATTTTCATAGCCCTATCTTCTAATAAAAATTACCTTTACTGCTTTTTATTTTTAGGAAGTCTGGTAAGTCAATTTTAATTAAAAAAAATTTGAGTTTAAAAAGCTTCCAATTTGAATGTATTTTATTTTATAAATTAACATATTGTAGCAAAACGTTTCGGGACTATTGTACACTATTCATGTACTTTAATAACCTACAAACACCAATAATCCACTATTATAACAATCTTTGTCCATGTGCATTACAATTCATACAATTATATTCACCTTATAATCAGTCAAAAATCAACTGTATTTAAACACTTAAATACACATTAAGCCGACATTATAAATAGACTCAGCATATATATAAAAATCAGAGGAAATAAATGTTTTAGAACAGTCAAGTCATATAAAAGTTTAATTTAAAAAACAAAGTGGGACATATAAACAGGGAGGTAACCAAACAGCACAGGACATGAGATAAGGTCCAAAGAGGTAGCAAGAAATATAGAGCAATATTTGTACTAAAGAGAGGTGAGGAATGCACCAATAATGAATGATAATAAATTAAAACAGTGTAAAGCTATATACATTGCTTTACACTGTTTTAATGTATATAAGACATGATTTCCTTTATGAAATTCAAATTTTTTTACTGATTATGAGGTGAATATAATTGTATGAATTGTAATACACATGGATAAAGATTGTTATTATGGTGGATTATTATTGTTTGTAGGTTATTAGAGTACATGAATATGGGACAATAGTTCCGAAAAGTTGTGCTGCAATATGTTAAAATAAATAACATTCATATTGGAAGTTTTTTAACCTCAAAAAATTTTTATTGCAATTAACTTTACATTTATATTCAATCCTTCGTAAAATCCTTAACGCTCCTTACTTTGTCACAAATCAAGTCATCCATCATGACCTCAATGTTTCATATGTTGCCGATTTGGCCAAAACCAGATACCGTTCCTTCCATGATAAACTTCTCAACCACTCAAATCCACTCGTTTCTAACCTGGCTTCTCCTTCATTACCTAATAATTCTCCTAGGCGTCTGAAAAGAAGATGGCCTCGGGATCTTCTCCTCTAGAAATGTTATTGGAGTTCTATCAATGGGTAGATTCTCCACATGTTTGTATCATGTCACTATCTCACCTACAGCACATTTATATTCATATTCATATTCCATATTTTTACTTCACATGGAAGCAGTCAATATTTCTATTGATCATATTTTATTGTAGCACATGAGAGATTTGTGATTTAAAATTGCTAAAAGGCTATTGTCGACCTTTTTTTATTGTGATAGAAAATATAATAAAGATTTAACAAAATATATTTTAAGAAATGAAACAGTTTATGTTGTAAGATCATGGATTAGGTCACCTAACTTTCTCTGAATATATGATGATTTATTTGTAAAAGACTTATATCTAAACTTCCCGTCGTAAAAATGATATAAACGGTAGATCTAGATGTAACTCACATCAAAAATACCTCAGCTATCTAAGATTTAGATACACTTTCTGGTTAACTGGACTTCTAAAGGTCAGGCCGAATCTGAGATCAGAGCTGTATTTATCTTCGAAACACGTCGAGGCGTTCATTTCTCACATAATCCACAAAATAACTCAGTGAAGAAACTTT
Source organism: Halyomorpha halys (assembly GCF_000696795.3). Lineage (NCBI taxonomy): Eukaryota > Metazoa > Arthropoda > Insecta > Hemiptera > Pentatomidae > Halyomorpha > Halyomorpha halys. Next base: position 9,379 of record NW_027115129.1, read on the forward strand.
TCTCAGTTTTCGCAATAACAGTATACAAAAGTATAGGACTTTTAAAGATATAGAGCTCCGAATGAGAAATTAGTTGTTTTTATCGCTTTGAAACAGCCACCATTTTTTTTCCTCCCTACCTATACTTGGCAGACTCGTCAATGATTATTCATAGTTTTCATTAAAGTAATCAAAAATTGGGGTGAGATAATAGATAACTTAGATAAAAGCCTTTTTTCTCTTCTTGGCTCTTGTACTATGAAGTGGGTACCCTTAATTCGGTAAAAATCCATGCACAACCGTTGGTCTAGTAACAAAGTACAAAGTACTGCACCTCTGTCCCTTCCTGGGTTGTAGTGCTACAGGTTTAATTTTTTTATTTTTATAATTATGCTATTCTTTCTATTCTTACAATTTTCGTTATAGACCGTCGTAAGCTTGAATTACGAACGGATTTGAGTAAGACATGATATACATAATCGTAGTCCGAGATCCAACACACAGTACAGCCAATCAACATTATTTTGAAAATAAATCAGAATTGATCTCTAAATTAGCCTTATTGCGATATAGTAGGCAGTGTAAGATATATATCGGAATAGAGATGAGAAGACTAGATAGTTGATACAGATGGCAGGATGTGCTATCATGGCTATTTACAGAGCTCGAGTCCGCTGGCCTTGCGTATTCAACACTTCATGACCAATGTCACACTATGGTCTTTATGCGATATACAATCTTCCAAAATATTTATTACTTCAATATGTCTATATGCTTGAATCTAAGTAGCAGGTAATAATTTTGTGAAGCTTACTACAACCTGAGTATAATGCAAGATACAAATTGCAAGTTAATTAGTAGTTATATTTATTCCGAAATACTACTTAAAGTAACTAAAAACGTAATGATTTTGCCTTCCAGTTGGAAAACAATGCAGAGAATCATTATTCAAGTTTTGGCACGAAGTCTTTTCGACACAAACATACGCTAAGCTTATATCCCTGATCCGAGGAGAAGCTGGTTGGGGGTGAGATCAAAATAAAACATAAATAAGTTGAAGTAACTTATTTAATCATGCCAGAATTTCTAGTTATTAGAATTAATTATGCTAGAATTAACGTTTCGGCCAGAATATCTAGCCTTCATCAGGGCTAACAATAACAGAACAAGATAACAACCAATAAATACAAAAAATAAAATATAAACAGAATGACATAAAGTAAATAATTGTAAATAATGGAATTAATAAAATAATGAAGTTATATAATGCAAAGGAATATGCATATATTAGTTTATTAATAATTTAAAAATTAAAATTATGGAGAGAAAAATAAAATTGAGAGAAAGAAAATATAAGTAACAAATGAAATATGTAACCATAATATTAGATAAAGTGGCAAAATATAAGTAAAGTTTAACAAAAGAAATAAATAGAAAAAAAAATTGAAAACAACAATAACATGAACATAACTAATAACGTAGTTAAGGAAAATTGAGAAAAGAATAGAAAAGATTATCGTTCTTATGCTATATAATTGCAAAGTTAATACTATAAAGACTCCAAAAAAGTGGTTTAGCCAAGAGCTAATATAGGGGTATTCATGATGTTGTATTAAATGTAATATGTTTTACCTTGTTAAATGTTGTAAGAATAGAATTGTGAGCAGCCCTATTAAGTCTTGTTAAATGCACAAGAGCTCCTAGCGGATTTTATGAGCAACTTGTTTTATAACCTTTCCTTCCAAAACTTCATGTTATTGTTTACTTTTAAGTTTTTATCACAGTAATTTATTACAACATGCCTAAATTAAATGAAAAATAAAAGTTTTACTACTGAGTGCCTTGTTGATATTATAACTGGTGAGGAAGAGAATCAATATGAGCTAATTGACAATTGTCATTACATTATTAGATATAAAATCATCCAAAACAATACTAACACAAACTACGAGCAAGTAACCTAACACAACAGACAAAACGGTGACGAGCTCAGTTGGTTCGTTGCGTGACGTCATTCTCCATTTAACAGACCTAGTAACAGACTCTCAGCCATGTTATATGTTATATCGTTTTAACTTGCTAAAAGGAGAAAATACCTCTCCATTTGACATGTTAAACTAAAGATCATGAATAATTTGTTAAAGCTGGCTAGAAGAGATCTAAAGTCACTATTGAAACTAAATAATTAAGATTATATTTTTGTGAAGATCACTTCTATGTAAGTATAATGCAAGATACAGATTCCAAGTTCATTAGAGGTTATGTGTTATTTATTATAAAAAGACTACTTAACGTAATGAAAATATTTGTCCTTATATGAATAAAGATATGGAAAATTATGTTCAATACAAAATAATGGGTTCAGTGAAAAGAATAAGAATGAAACCAGCTTGCAGGCCTTCTAGGTCGTCCGAACTAACAAAACCTTAGGGGCCAAAATTAAAAACTTCAATAAGGTTGTGAGGTCATATAATAATTATAAATGAGGAGAAGATGGTTGGGGGTGCGGTCAATGAAACACAAATAAGTATGACTAACTTATTTTAATGTGCCGACGTTTCGGCTAGAGTTTCTAGCCTTCTTCAGGGCTAAAAACAAAACAAGATAACTTCATTGTATGTGTAAAATTATTTTGTTTATACTTTCTTTTATATTTTTTATTTTTCTATACTTACTGTGGTTGTTATCTTGTTTTGTTTTTAGCCCTGAAGAAGGCTAGAAACTCTAGCCGAAACGTCGGCACATTAAAATAAGTTAGTCATACTTATTTGTGTTTCATTGACCGCACCCCCAACCATCTTCTCCTCATTTATCATCCACGGTCAACTATCTCTCATAATTATAATAATTATACACTTTAAGGTATGAATAAGGTTAGTGTGTAAAGTTATTAATAAAACCAAAAGTAGTAATATTACTTTAAACTGGCCAAAGAAAAACAAAACTTTAATATAATCCATTACGAAAGACTGATCTACATGACTATAATAAGGCCTATCAGGACAAACGGAGTTGAGCTTTGGGGCTCCACTAAACCATCTAATTCCTCTCGTATCCAATCCTTACAGTCCAAAATCCTTCATAAATCCTCAATGATGCTTACTTTGTCACAAATAAAATCATCCATAAAGACCTAACTCTTCTATATGTAACCGATCTAGACCGAATCAGATATCAATCCTTCCATGAAAAACTCTCTAACCACTCACTGCCACTAGTTTCTAACCTTTCTTCCTCTTTCATTCCTGATAATCTTCTCGGGCGTCTGAAAAGAAGAAGGCCTCGTGACGTTCTAATATAAACATGTTTTTAGAGTGCTACCAATGAGTAGTTTCTCTACCTGTCTGTAATATATCATACTATTATGATTTTACATCAAATTCACTAGATATATTTTTATGTACAGTTGTAAATGTCAATGAATAAAAAAAAAATAATAATAATAATAAAAAAAAAAAACCATAAAACTGAAAGAAACATAAAATAAATTTAAAATAATATAATAATAAACAAAATTGGAATATTGGAAAATAGAAGAAATAATAACCAATCATGTATTGACATGTATGGTATATTTCCAAACGTGTTTATTATTTTATTTTAATTTTTATATTTCTCTGAATTAAGATTCAAAATTTTGTGTATCTTTGGTGTTCGCATCTATGATCATCTCACATATAACTGGTACATATTATCATACAATGGTATGATAGTATATCATGAAACTACGTCATTACTGTAATGCCCATATATTGGTTGGTGTAAGTAGGAATGTATTCATTTTTTTTTTAAACTGAAAATGTACACACAGGTCTGGAAAAGTTCCGTTTGTACGTTCCTGTTTTGGTCACTAAGGAAGTAAAAAATAAAATAAAACCGCACAATATTCTATTATAAATTCCAAATATTTTCTTTGTAGCGGTCCATAGGCTGAAATAAGATATAACCCCGAAGTATATACATCAGCTAGCTTTGTGGTGTACGGGCTGTGGCGTACCACAACTTCCCATCCCATCTCTGCTCAGGAAATACGCGAATGCGTTTGTGCCATTTTAACAGGTTTCAAAGGGTAATAATATCCCTACTTCGTGGTCGTCAAATATTATTTTAATATATAATTTGTTTACAATACCGTTTGAAAGAAATTTTTTTTTTCTTACAAGTAATAAATACTGGAAGAAGGTTGTTGACCGTATGAAATAGAATGTAAGAAGATATACTTGAAGAAGTTTGTCGGGGGGTGCGGTCAGCAAAGAACAACATAAATAAACAAAACCATATTTATTTATTTTATGCCGACGTTTCGACCTGAGTTTCAGGTCTTCATCAGGAGTTGTGGCGTGTAAACCCAGTTACCATCTTATCAGTTATCAGTTATCTTATCTGGTTATCAGTTACCATCTTCCCTTTTACACGCCACAACCCCTGATGAAGACCTGAAACTCAGTTCGAAACGTCGGCATAAAATAAATAAATATGGTTTTGTTTATTTATGTTGTTCTTTGCTGACCGCACCCCCCCGACAAACTTCTTCAAGCATTAATCTACGGTCAACTATCTACACCTCAGTAAGAAGATATATAGTTTTCTTTTACTATTTTGATAGCTTTATAGACAGCCAACCGGACTATCTCTCTACAATATAAGTAATAAACTTTTAAAAATAAAGGGCTGTGGTTAAGAAGAAAAAAAATATTTTTCAATATTATCAATCTAATAATATGTTACTCTACATACATTTATATACGTTTATTACTACATACATTTATTTATGTACTAACAGACGTTTAGTTATTTACTAACAGACCCGGAAATGCTTCGCTATTGAGACTTTGATATCAGTTAATATAAAGATGGAGTGATAAAACTGTAACTATAGCAACAAAAATGATAACAGCTAACTTCACTGTATAATCGTTAATACTGCTCCAATTTAGTGATTAGTGATTAGATGATTTATTTATCCATCATGTTGACTGACCTATCAAAGTGTAGTCAAAGATTTTGTAGCTGTGAAATAAAGTTGATATTAGTTTTCAGCACCTCGAGAAACCCTTAAAAACTTTTTTTTTGAAAAATCCGGAAAATAAACTTTTTTGGCCCAAAATTTTCGCCTTACATTCATTTCTTTTGAAAATTGAAAAAAAATATAACTAACTTCAACATGACTCAACCAACCAACACCAAACTTGGTTGTGAGTAGGGTTTATACAAAAACCGACATTTTAGAAAACCGGTTTTTGAATAGTAATTTTTCCAGAAAACCGGTTTTAACAGGTATTGAATTTTTATAAAAAATTTTAACAGAAAATTTAGAGTGATTAAAAGCAGTTTTGACTGAAATTATTTACTGTTCAATTTAATTGATAGTAAAATTTTTTTATGCAATTTAGTAGAACAATGAAATAATAGTTGACCAGGATTGTTGTTTAAGCATAATTTTGACATATAAGGATGTAAATATTTTTATAATAGTGAAACGAGTTATTCAGCAAAGGGTTCGAATAAATAAAAACATTTTCATATATTTATAATAACCATATTATTTTTTTTAAAAAACAATATTCTTAAATACAGATGGATACTTATTAAAAACAATTAAAAAATATATAACTGTGTATTATATAATGTAAATTAGAATCAAAGCCGAAAGATAAGAGTGAATAAAGTTTATGCATACACACTTATTAAAATCAATTTTATTTTTAAAGACAATTAAGCAAAGGAACGAGTATTTTCTATTCCGGTTAATTTTAATACAAATTTAAATATTATATTTATTTTTTTGCTTAATGAAATATGAATTCAGAAAACAGAGGACGTCTATGGATTTGCTATTTAGCCGTGTCCTTAGTTTATTCTCATAATTCCCCGAAATAGAAAATACCCTCTCACTTGCAACCGAAATGTTATTCATACATTGAAAACCGATATTTTCTACTAAAAAACCGGTTTTCGAATTTCATAATTTTCTCCAAAAAACCGTTTTTCCGACAAACCCTAGTAGTGAGTTAGGGCTCTATACACTGCCCCAAAGGATACAAAATGGATCTAATTTAACATATTAAATTGAACCGGGGATATATAATGCGATATATAAAATAAAACATTTGAAATTTTTTCTTTATTTGAAACTAATAATTTTGTTAATATAGGTCAAACGAGGAGAAATTTATCCAACGATTGCATTAATATAGGAATTGGATAAAATGTAGACCACAGGAACAAAATTCACCGGATTAAAAAAAATTTTCATTTGTATTTTCTTTGAAAAATAATATTTGAGGGTTTCAAACGTCGGTATAAATGAATATGCAAATCATATTTTTGTTGCCAACTTTACTGATTTCCTCATTATGTTTTTTTAATTTTTAGTAAATAAAAAATTATTTACTTGGAGAAGTTTGTCGAGGGGTGAGGTCAGCAAAGAACAACATAAATGAACAAAACCATATTTATTAATTTTATGCCGACGTTTCGACCTGATTTTCAGGTCTTCATCAGGGGTTGTGGCGTAGAAGGTAGGTTGGTAATTGTCAGCAGCCACAACCCCTGATGAAGACCTGAAACTCAGGTCGAAACGTCGGCATAAAATTAATAAATATGGTTTTGTTTATTTATGTTGTTCTTTGCTGACCGCACTCCCCGACAAACTTCTCCAAGCATTAATCTACGGTCAACTATCTACACCTCATTAAAAAATTATTTAATTGAATCAGTAATAATTTTTTATTATTCTTAAGAAAGAGCCAAATCGATTGGAATATAATAATCATAAAAATAAAACAAAATGTGTAATTTTCAGCCTTTCCATAATACCACAAGAGCCCGAGAGGAGAAAAAAAGCAGTTTCAGCATTTCACCCCAATTTTTTATTACTTTAATGAAAACTATGTATAATTACTAGTCGAAATTGATAACTATGCCAAGTATAGGTAGGGGGAATAAAAAATGGCGGCTGTTACAAAACCTTAAAAAACATTAATTTGTTCATTCGGAGCTCTAGAAACTACCAATAACACTAGAAAATCTAAAAGAACATTATTTAAAGGAGAGTAAAAGTAAAAGTTCTAAATCTCTCATCCTTAACAATCCCTGATAATCCTCTGAGGCGTCTGAAAAGAAGATGACCATGAGACCTTCTAAAATAATACTTGAAGTACCACAAATGGGTGGTTCCTTTCCAAGATTTTTCCAGTGTAAAGGAAACATATTTACTTATTGTATTTATTATTTTTTACAGTTGTAAAATACATTAAATAAATAAAAAAGATGTATTTATAAGAAATATTATACTCGACCCATTTTTTGTACTTCCCATTTCTCCCTTCTCCATTTTTTAAAATTACCCCAACTGTCATTATAGGACCTAATTATATATTTCCTAATTGCTCGATTTAAGGAAGCATATAGATTAATTGAATATAATTAAAAGTTTAATATCAATTAATATATGTAGTTAAAATTAAAGATGCATTATTAACACATTAACTTAAAGTTTTAATTAATTATTTATTATAATTTCGCTTTCTATGAAACTGTTATACAAAAACTTTTTTTTTTTTTGTTTTGTAGAGAATTTAATCAACATTCAAATAACATTATTCAAAGACGAAAAAAATAGGGATTTAAAAAAAAAAAGTATTTTTTATTTCATCTTATAAATCAATAAAATATAAATAACTTCAACACGATTCAACCAATCTACTCGAAACTTAGCAGTATTTTAGGGCTCTATAGCCATACATAGGACCTAATTAAAAAAATATATTTTTCAAAACGGCTTGAGGAATCTTGATTTTGAAATCTTTCCCTTCAAGCCTTCTGATGAACTTTTCGCTGAAAAAATATACAGAAAAAATAGAAAATTTCATTTCTCATAACTCAAAAAGTAGGCTAAAATTTTATCGTAAATTAGGATTAACCATAAATTGTATTTAATTATATTAATTCATTAATCAAAATAATTTTGGATTATGAAACTGTTAGATGAAACAAGTACAATAAATTAGAAGAAGATCACTTAGATTATTGTTTTCCTTATCCAATTGCCACCTCAAAAAGGGTGACATACTAATTTCTTCAACATGAGAAGTTACATGAAGATTAACACCGATACGGGGAGTACTTCCAGAGCCTACAATTAGCCGCTCTGGTTCCTACAGGACACTGTCGAAAGAAGTCCTTTCCTCCCATAGCAAGTAGAAAGGAATGTTCAAACCGCATCATCTCCAGGACATGTAATAGACTGGGCCAGTGGTTACCAACCGGTGGTCCCCGGACCACAATAAGTGTGTGAGAGCCTGATGGAGTGGAGAGGACCATGAACATGTTCGGGGTACTCATAATGTGTTAAATATAAAATGTTTTAACATATTAAATATTATTAGTATAGGATTGTGAGCAGCCTAATTTAAAGTCCATGTTGTATGTTAAATATAGGGGAGCCCCAAGCGGCCAACTTGTTTTGTAACCTTGTAATGTTTATTAGATTATAAAATCTACACATCATCTTTCCTCCATCATTGTTCCTTGTTTCCTCTCCTATTTTTCCCCCATTACTTTATTATTATTTTTGTACTTTCTTAGAGTTTTAAAAAATTTAAAAAGAAAAGCAATACGATCTACGACATGAAGCCTTTCAAAACAACAGACAAAATGGTGTGGTGCTCAACTAGTCTGTTTTATGATGTCATTCTGCTTTTAACATACCTTATGGCAGTTCTTATGGACAACTTGTTTTGTAACCTTTCTTACCAGAACATTCTAATTATTATCTTTATCCATTACTTTATTAGAGTATAAAAACCAAAACAACACGAACTATGAACAACTCTAATCTATCAAAACGACAACAGACAAAATGGTGACGAGCTCAGCTGATGTGCCGCGTGACGTCATTCTCTATTGAGCAGAGACCAATTAACAGGTTCTCAACTTAAATGTTATATCGGTTTAAGATGTTAAACTGAAGATCATAAATCAACAACCTCTATTGTTAGACCCGTTTTAATGTTTACTTTTCCTGATGTTTAATTGTTAGTTGAAGTGTTTAATGAGTAAATAATCTACAAAATTTCCTCACAATGCACTTTTAAGATACCTAATGTTCAGAATTTTTTCCGTGGGACTATACTTATTCCCCGACCCAAGTGGGCCACACTTTGTTATCCTTAGCCATTTCAAATAAGTCTCGTCAACTATCTGTTTTCTTTTTTCGTGAAAATACTTATTTACACAATTAAATTGTCTACAATTTATGTTTGCAAGACGTTTCTCTAATATGTAATTTTAAGTTCTGGGGCTAATTTGTCTTCGGGGTCCGTGGTGGATTTGTTTGGGAGCTTGGGCAGGATATTTTTGGAATCCTAATACGAGTTTTTGAACAAATACATATGAACAATATTTTCCCGGCTATAATCATTACATTTGGAAAGGTTGGTATGGTACTGATAGTTCACTGTCAAGGCGTATAAATATGACAGTTAACGTGACATTTGCTTCATTCACATTACTTGTACTATCAACTATCACGCTAGAGCTAGCTAATTATGATAATATTATTAATATTAATTATTTTTCAATTTCGAAACTGCTTAGCTCGCGCCTTCTATCGAAAATATTCGGACCGAAAAAGGATGAATTAACGGGATAATTCTGAAGATTACACAACGCTGAATTAAGGGATCTAACCTGCTAAAAATAATTCAAGTTATAGCATTGCAGCGTATAAGATGGGTATGTAAGGCTGTAGGGCTTAGTAACGAGCGGATCCCTAAAACGTTAATAAACACTGAACCAACGGGTAAACATCCGAGGGGTTGACCGAAACGTAGATGGGAGGATTGCGTTAGGGCTGATTTAGTAGAATTGGGTTTAGAGGGGCATCAATGGAAGAATGGATGCTGAGAGCGTTAGGTGGTATCGGCATCGAACTTGTGGGTTCGTTAGGCCTTCACTATTATTATTATA
>NW_027115129.1:25806-29412 GCF_000696795.3 Halyomorpha halys
TCCGGAATTCACCCTCCTAGATCCTCTTCAGTGACCCGCTAAATAAATTCAATATTAGACGGCAATGTGAGATCAGACCATCATTCATAGTCACAGCAGTAGATAGATACAAATAGAAACAAATAGATAAATTTTACGAGAATAAGACTAACACATAGATTAAAAGGAAAATATAATAAAAACCAGTTACAGGAAACACTTGATTGGATAAATAAGTTTAAAAAAAAAACAATAGTACTAATAAAATAAAATAATTTAATGAATAAATACGTTAAAACAAACAAATAGAGAGGTCAACATATTAAAATAAATAAATAAAACAAAGAAAAAATTAAAAGTAAATGGTTGAATCTTTGTCCACATTTCACTTTTAACTTACAAGACCGATTAACGTCTTTCACCACGGGAGTTAACAACAAAATTAAGCGTTTTTGGATTTTAGTTCAGAAGTTATACGTTTTTTTCACTATATAAGTAATATTGGTTTCAAATTAAAAAAAAATTCAAACGTTTTGTTTTATATCTCCGGATCTAATTTACTTAATTATGGTTCACGCCCTTTGGTGTTAGCCCTAAACCATGGTCATGTTTGTATAGATTAATTGAGTAATGTTGAAATTATTTATTAGTTATCTTCTTAAGACTTAAGTTATACATATAAAAGGAGATGGTCGAATCTTTGCTCATATTTAACTTTTGAATTACTCGCCTCATTTTTTTTTCAAAATGTCCCCTATCGCATTGGTAAGATTTAAAGATAATGAAATCCTTAAATTCTCAAGATTAAACGTTTTAGGTTAAGTATAGGTTTTTTCACTGTTATTCTATTCTAGTCTCTTTAGTTTAATTTATGTTAGTAAATTATAATAATAAACTATACGTAAATGATGAATTTTAAATAAATAGAGTAATTTATATCATTCTATCAATTCCGTTTATTAAATCTATATACATCAAATATAGGAATAGGGAAGTATTGCCGGGTCGTATAATATAATGTAATACATAGCTTGTTTATTATATTTTACAGGTTTAGATATTTAAAAACATAAATTAAAATAATAGAGGCTGAGAAATAGTAATCAAGTGTTTTACTTTAAATAATAGACTACAATTGACAGGAAAGACATATGTATGTTTTCCGGTCTACTTCCCAGCCATTGTCAGCTCGTTGGATCAGCTGCTACACAACGGATAACTCGATATAAATCCTTTTCGATTCTTTTATCGATTATTTAACTAACTAATAAAAAACTACATAAAAACCACAGAACTAATAAAAAAGTTTCTACATAATATTATCTGATTCTATAAAGATTACCATTAAAATATTTTTTTTTTTAATCAATATGTTTTTAATAATACAACAAAAAAAATTATCTAGACTGGATATTTCTATTGAAAATAACAATGTAGTTGTATTAAACAAAAAAATAATTTCTTCAAAACAAGTAGAAATTGTCGTAGCTAAATCCATTAAAACTTATTCGCCCGATAAGTGTTTGCATCACCATAAAAAAATGCCGAAATTTTTTAACACTGTATAAATGACAGAATGAGAAATGATAATTTCTATAAAAGCAACGTAAATTGTTAAAATTCATATAGTTTTCAGTGAAATTCAGGAAAATTATATAAAACTGATTTTTCTTTATTCATATTTTTTTTTTTTTTTGGGGGGGGGTTTGAAGTTAAAGAAAATTATTTTGGAGGAGGATAGTCCGGGTGGCGGTCAATAAAGTTTTGCGTGACCAATAGTCAAGTGACGAAAATTAGTTAATTGTTTTACGTATTTTCGTATTCCCTCTATATAATATATTTATTCTAATGTTCAGTCAATTCTTACAATGTTTGCATCTTGTTTTCATTTAGCCCAGTATAGTCAAACATTGGTTAACAATAAACAGATTTAGTTTACTACTTTGGTACATTTATTGACCGTCGCCTGGACTATCTTCCAACAAGTAATATTTATATAGTTAACATATAACTGTTCAAAATATACTAACCTCCTAAAATCCGTGGCTCCACTGTCCGATGTGATGTGATTCGAAGAACGCCTTCCTTGGATCAGGCCTCGTTTTAGTTAATCTAAACAAAAAAAAATACAATATATAAGTAAAAAGTAATTATGAGAGATAGTTGACCGTGGATGACGAACGAGCAGAAGATGGTTGGGGGTGCGGTCAATGATAAACACAAATAAGTTGGATTAACCTATTTTATTGTGCCAATGTTTTCATCAACCCACCAACATCTTCAGCACCCCCGAAAACATATTTAGGGACCACAATATGCTTGTAACCTGATATGTTAAAATAAATCGATTCACAAGCACACAAAATCAATTTTATTTTTATTTTCAGCGCCCCCGAAAACATATATCGGGACCACAATATTAATTAAAAAGTAATAATACAAATAAAAAGGGTAAACATATAATAATTAAACATATTTAATCGGGCTAAAAAAGATTTCCCTTCTGTATCTTTAATTTAAATTTAACTGTGTTCTGTTATTTGGCTTCTAAATTACCAAAGGTTCATTCATGCAACTGTTTCCTCCGAATCGAAAATTATTTATTGCATTTAACGTTTAGGAACTAAATTGGTTACATTTTTGTCAGTGGCCAAATTAGTTTACTAATTTTATAAAATAATAGTTTACTAATATTTGTAAAATTGGTAAAAAAAAATTCCAAATAGGATGTATTGTTTAAAACATAATTTCAATATGGAAATTGAAAATATGGATTATAAAGGTGCATGAGTATGGGATAATTGTCCCGAGACGTTGTTCAAGAAAAATATACAAAACGTTATTTTTATATATTATATCTAAGTTTTTTTCATCTCAAAAAATTTAAAAAAATTGATATTATTTAACTTCCTAAAAATAAGATTCGGAATTTATTTATTTAATTTTATGTTGTTCTAATATATCTCTTCTTTAAATATTTTCTCTTTCAACTAAATGTGACTTTTTTTTGCCCTTTACTTTTCCCTCTTTAACATAAATAAATCACACCTAAAATACAAAATATAACTAATATTTTAACATTTTAAATAAATAAGAATATAAATTCATAATGTATGTGTCATATAATTTATGTTTAATTTTTCCTTTATTTTAATTCTACAAAATTTTCTATTTTTTTTTTCCATCACTCATAAATTAAATTTAAGTTAAAAGTCCTACTGACTGCCCTACAGTATACTTCAATAATCCCATCAACCCTTACCCATGTTGAACAGATCTGCTACCTTGGACTATATCTGGACAAACGACTAACTTGGAATCCTCACACAAGACCAAAAAGACAGGAAACCGCAAGTCGATTTCGACTATTACAGCACTTACTAGACATACGGTCTAAACTTCCAATTCATTATAAAAGACTGATCTACATGACAATTATAAGTCCTTTCTGGACATACGGCGTTGAGCTTTGGGGCTCCACTAAACCTTGGAATTCCTCTCGTATCCAAAATCCTTCGTAAAATCCTAAATACTCCCTACTTTGTCACAAATAAAATCATCCACAAAGACCTTAATGTTCCATCTGTAACCGATCTAGCCCGAACCAGATATCAATCCTTCCATTAC
>NW_027115129.1:29787-36923 GCF_000696795.3 Halyomorpha halys
TAATTAAAAATATATACAAGAATATTATAACAACAAGTAATAAAAATAACTTTTAAGAAGATGTCTCTTTAAGAAGATAGTGTTGAAAATAAGATTAGTATACGTTCCGACACGATCCTTACCCCTGAGAGAAAAACATTCACGACACTTGGAACCGTTCCAGCCACCGTAACTGGGGCAAGGCGTTACTGTAGCTTCGGCTTCTACTGTTTATTTTCAAACGCAAGCGCTGCCGCCGCGAAAACATTCTACAAGCAAGGAATAAATTAGCTCAAATACAAATATGTAAATGATGTTTTTCCCTCTTGGCATTGGTATTCGGAATTATTTACGTGTTTTTTTTTTAGGATAACAAACAATTACGTATTTAAACAACCTAGTACAAGAACCCAAGAGCAAAATAAGATATAAAATTCAGTTATTTCACCCCAAGAAAGCATGTATAATTACTAGTCTAACTTGATGAGTCTGCCAAGTGTAGTTAGCGGGAATAAACGATGGCATGTTTCCAAACATATAAAAAAAAAAATGTTTTCATACGAACGGATCTCCATAACATTGAAAATTCCTAATAAACCCAATAAAACATCATTTAAAGTAGAGAAAATTTACTTAAATACCAACCCTAATAAAGCTATTTATGTTCAACAGGTCTCGAGACTTTTAAAAAGCAACATTTTATAAAAATGTTGTATGGAACTTGCTGAAAGATCAGTAGTTAGTGAATTTATTTTGAAAAATCTATATCTCAATAATCATTTGACGTACAGATGTCTATTAGCACTCAAATTAAAGCGAGTTTAATGAGCTATAAAGTAGTTTATGATGTTTACCTTCGTAGGAATAGTAGTTTTCATGATATTTGCTATATAATGTTTTCATACGAACGGATCTCCATAACATTGAAAATTCCTAATAAACCCAATAAAACATCATTTAAAGTAGAGAAAATTTACTTAAATACCAACCCTAATAGAGCTATTTATGTTCAATAGTTCTCGACATATAGCTTTTTAAACAGGAACATTTTATAAAAATGTATGGAACCTAATAAAAGATAAGTAAATTTATTTTGAAAAATCTATATCTCAAAAACCATTTGACGTACAGATGTTTATTAGCACTCAAATTAAAGCTAGCTTAATGAGCTATAAAGTAGTTTATGATGTTTACCTTCGTAGGAGTAATGGTTTACATGAAATTTTCTGAAATAAATTGATTTATAGTTGTTCGGACAAAATTTCATTTGCCAAATTTATATTCATATGCGAATATGAAAACTTCTACCCCTACGAAGATAAGAGTAATAAACTACTTTATAGTTAAATTTCCTTTATTTTGAGTGGTGGCTGCCTTATGGGTGTCTTATGAGTTTAGAAATATATTTTTTCAAAAATCCAACATTTTAGACGAACAATTAGAAATTAACATTTTATGAGTTTGTTTCGTTAAATATCATAAAAACTACTACTCCTATAAAGATAAACTTTATTAACTATTTTATAGTAAATTTAACTAGCTTTAATTTTATTGCTGACAAACATCTGTACGTTCTATGGTTTCTGAAATACAGATTTTCATAAATCAAACTTATTGTCCGAAAAACTATAAATCAATTTATTTTAGCAAATATCATAAAAAGTACTATTCCCACGAAGGTAAAGGTCAGTAACTACTTTATAATATATCCGTTTTCATACGAAAGGAACTCCATATCATTGAAAATTCCTAATAAACCTAATAAAACATAATTTAAAGTAGAGAAAATTTATTAAAATACAAACCCTAATAGAGCTATTTATGTTCAATAGTTCTCGAGATATAGCTTTTTAAAAAGAAAAATTTCATGAAATAGTCTGAAAAATCAGTGAATTTATTGTGGGAAATCTTGATCTCAGGAGCGATATGGTGTACAGATGTCTATTAGCACCCAAATTAAAACTGGTTTAATGGACTATAAAGTAGTTTATGATGTTTATCTTCATAGGAGTAATAGTTTTCATATGTACTAAAATGTATTCATTCCAATTTTCCAGACAAATTTTCATAGGCAACTAATTTATAGTACATGAAACTATCTTTAATTTGATTACTAGCAGACTTCGGTACGTCTAATGAATCCTTGGATATAGTTTTTTATGTATAAAACAATATATGCGTTAACGATATAATATATAAAATTGTATGTACAAACCAATATAAGTCAACAATTTGTGAATTTATTTAAGCAAATAGAATAAAAACCTTAAGATATGAAGAAGATTGTCATGGTTGCGGTCAAAAACGAACAAAATTTTTTTATATATATAATAAAAACCTTACTACTCTTAGGAAGATAAACGTCATAAAATACTTTATAAAATCTTGAAGTATCTTTTATTTGAGTGCTAAAAGACATCTGTACTCCTAAATAAAGATTTCACACAATAAATTCACTAACTGCAGATTTTTCGGTAAACTGTTCAAGTAATGTTGCTTTTTAAAAAACTTTAATTAAAAACAGTTCTATTAGGGCTTATGTTATAGAAAATTTACTCTTCTTTAAATGATGTTCTCTTACATTTTCTAGCGTTATTGGTAGTTTCAAAAATATGAAGAATTAATTCTCTTTAACATTTTGAAACAGCCACAATTTTTTATTCTCTCTACCCATACTTGGCAGACTCGTCAATTTAAACTAGTAATTACACATAATTTTCATTAAAGTAATCAAAAATTGTTTTGAAATAACTGACTTTTTTCTCCCCATGGGCTCTAGTAGTCGGCTAAAATTTATAGTAATCTTATAAGTTATATCTTATATATCCTTTGATAATTATCTAAATTGTACTAGAATGTCGATTACTAAGTTATTTGGGACGTAGGATTTGAGCGACATCAGTAATACTAAGAATAAAACCTACCTCCAACAGGTTAGGACTCTGATATCACTCAATTACTGAGCTTAATTGGCTTACAATTCAAATAAAATTCTTTTTCTATTTGTTGCATATATTTTAATATTATTTAAAGACATAATTATTGTATTTTTACTATACAATAAATTTTATTATACAAATAAAAAAAAGAATGTTATTTGTAAAATTGAAAGTAATTTAAACTCAGTAATAAAGTAATATCAGAGTCCTAACCGGTTGAAGGTAGGTTTTATTGTTAGTATTATTGATGTGGTTAATAGAAAAAGAAAAACATGTTTGAAAAGATAGTTTTGTACTGAAATTATGTGGTTTCCTTATGAAAAGCCATTTTTTAAAAATATCTTTATTGAAATTTACAACTGTACTTAATAATACATTCAGTAAATTTGAACTAAGTTATAATGGATTGATACAGCCTTGTAGAGAAACTACCCGTTGGTAGTAATCTAATGACGTTTTTACATTAGTAGGTCCCGTGGCCATCTTCTTTTCAGGCTCCTCGGAGTATTGGCAGGAATGGAAGAGGAAGCGAGGTTAGAAACTAGTTTAGAAACTAGTAGCGAGTTTGGATGGTTAGGGAATTTATAATAGAGTATTAATTTAATATTTGTTTTTGTTTTTGAAGATATATGACAAGTAAATTGGCCTGCAAAATAAAGACAATTTAAATGAAATGTGACATTTCAATTCATAATTACCCATCATGATTGAGATATGTTTGAAAAATATTGATATTATGTGAGGAGGAAATATAGCAATAATGGGAAAATAATATTTAGGTTGTTTGAAAATGGCCAAACCGTTAGAAGTTTTTTTAAAATAAAAAGTTGAGATAAATTTGGAACAGTTGGTGTTTTTACTATAATAATAATAAAAATATATGTTTAATTTAAAAATATTAATTGATGTTAAACTTTCAATCGTGTTCAATTAATCTAAATCTAGCAATTGGCGGGTCTGCTAGCTACTGGAGGACAGGAGACACTGGAGAGACGCCTGGATGGACACGGATCATATGCAAAAGACTCTTCCAGTTCCCCGACAGGCGGTCACGTCCGAAGACCATTATCCTGCAAGACTCCTCCGCGACCAGGGAGGTCCTTTTTACCAAGGGCTAGCGGGCCCACGTAGGGACCTTACGTCACTGGTCGTTGCTCCCGACTGGCTCGGATCCAGGATCATCCTCTACATCGGCCGAGGCCAGCGACACGATTAGACCTCCTCCCAGGAGTACGCCACTGAAATATTAGCCTCCTAACTCTACCCGATTTATGGGCGCGATCAGTTCTCGCTGTGATTAATACCAGCCGCTGCCGTATCGCGGGGGCTTTATCATCCGCCAATATTTCTTTATTTAGCTACAACATAATCACACGTCCTTGTCGCGATTCAAAGTTTAATAATTATGAGAATAATTTATTGTGAGCAGAAACAAAAATAAAAAGGGATAAAATTATAACTTATCATTAAATGATTCCAAATGAAAGTCCCTCAAATATCCTTAACTAACAGTTTGATATTTAAGAAGAGAACATCTCACATCAAAAACATCCAAAACCCACTTTAGTTACATAAGCATCGAATAGCTAATAACTATAATTTAATTAGCTCTAATAACCTCCATAAATCATGTATATCGATAGGATAGATGCGACTGTTTTATCTATGGTTCTCTGATGAAGAGAAAATGTTTAGGAGGGGGGGGGGGTGGAGGCGGTCAGTGAAGAACACAGATAAGTAAAAAGTTATTTTTACTGCCAACGTTTCGGCCAGAATTTCAGACGTTCATCAGGGCTAAAACAAATTACTGGGTAACAACCATAATGAATAAGAGCCATTACAGAATAACTAGCATATGACAGATAATAGAAACATCTAAGTAGTATTGGGAGAAAATGTGTGGTCTAAGTATTATTTGAAGGCAAAGGCTATATAAGAATAAGTAATATTAAAATTATGAAAGAGATAAGAAAAATAGAATAATAAATAAATAAATCTGTCCCGCTTACAACTCACGAAGGGTCAGGGGTTCAGTACTTTGTAAAGAAGTCCTGTTACTAGACCAACGGTTGTGCAAGGAGGTGATTTGGTCAGAATCAAGCTCGATCACCTTTTTCATAATTTTTTTTTTATTTATTTAATGTAATTTACAACTGTACAAAATAATAAATAATTAAATATGTTGTATATTACACTTGAAAATCTTGGGAAGGAACCACCCATTGGTGGTACTTCAGATATTAATTTAAAATAGACTAGTTGAACACCACACCATTTTGTCTGTTGTCATTTTGATAGGCTTTATGTCGTAGATCGTATTGCTTTTCTTTTTAAAGTTTTTAAAACTCTAAGAAAGTAATGTATAAAAATAATAGTAAAGTAATGGGGGGGGGAGGGGGAATAGGAGAGGAAACAAGGAACAAGGATGGAGGAAAGTTGATGTGGAGAATTTATAATCTAATAAACATTACAAGGTTACAAAACAAGTTGGCCGGAAAATCCGCTTGGGGCTCCGCTATATATAACATACAACATGGCTGCTAAATTAGGCTGCTCACAATCTTATACTAATAATGCTTAGCACGTTAAAACTAGAACGTTTTCAAACTCTTATAAGTAATAGAGAGGAAACATGGAACAAGTGAGATGGAGAAAAGATGATATGACAAAGCTATTGAAGATTTTATCATCTCGTAAAGATTTCAAGGTCAATCAATCATTCAAATCATGTTGCCCAGAAAATCCTCCAGGAGCTCCACTGGATTTAACATATTTTTTTTTTATTTAATTATTTATTTATTGTAATTTACAACTGTACAAATACAATACAATAGGTAAATATGTAGTATGTTTCACATACACTTGAAAATCTTGGGAAGGAACCACCCATTGGTGGTATTTCAAACATTAATTTAAACTAGAAGGTCTCGTGGCCATCTTGATTTAACATAAAAGATGAAATTTAAATTAGGCTGTTCACAATTGTATACTTATAATGCTTAGCATGTTGAAACTTTTTTTTACATTTAAAACATTATGGATACCTATGTAGTCTGAGTTCTTGTAGATATTTTAATTTTTAACCACAGGGATATAGATTATACAAATATGAGGCGTAGGTTTTAGTGAACCTGAATAGGAAAGGCTTTGGTCACTTGAAAATTGATGGTGTGGTCCACTGCCTCTATAATTGATGCAGCCTCGTCTTCAGGTATTCCCTATGATCCTGAAGGCAGAGCTACTTCTTAGAAAATGGTATTCACAAATGGGGCGGCTCATGTTTATTTCAGGCATACAGGAGCCACTAACAACTGTTGGGAGAGGAGAAGTGTCAAATCATAAATTTCACAGCTATATTACAATATTTTAAATAAAGCCGGGCTAATATAAATTAATAAATAAGGAACCATCTTCAGTTAGAAATATATGTGTTCCTTAGAGTAAGCTGCTAAAATTTCAACTATCATAAAAACTTTAAAACCAACGCTATTTTGAGACAGTAATATAATATAATTTACAAATAAGTATTTTGTTTTAAGGTGCTTAGTGAATTCCTCAATACTTCTTTACAAATAAATTCATCCATCAGGACTTTAATGTTCATATGTTGCCGATTTGGGCAGAAGCTGATACCAATCCTTCAATGATAAACTTCCTAACCACACCTGTTTTTAACCTGGCTTCATCTGCCTAGGTGTCAGAAAAGAAGATGGCCTCGAGACCTCCTAATGTATAACTATTATTAGAGTACTACTAATGTGCAGATTTCATTTTCCGTTTCATGTAATTTTAATATAATTAATATTAAAAAATTAAAATCTGTACTGCTACAACCAATGAAGGGCCAGAGGTTCAGTACTTTGTAAGGAAGTACTGTAACTAGACCAACGGTGGTGCAAGGAGGTGATTTGGTCAGAATCACGCTCAGATTTTTTCCCCATAAAGGCATCCAATTTAGAAGGCTGGGTGGACTCCAGGAGGGCTCCAAAGGCCACAAAAGCACTTGTGATTGTGATAAAGTGTATTTTTTGTAACTATAGGGTGTTTTTTTAAGCCCGATAGAACTTGAAATTGTAAAAAATAACACAAAAAATTAAATTGTAATCAAACATTTTTTTTTATTCTAAAGATCAATACGTGACATTAACATTTGAAAATGATTTCGGGCATATGGGCACCGCGGCTGTTCTTGACGAAGCGCATTCTGTAAAATTGTGT
>NW_027115129.1:37858-57100 GCF_000696795.3 Halyomorpha halys
CAAGCCTACCTTCTACGCCACATCCCCTGATGAAGACCTGAAACTCAGGTCGAAACGTCGGCATAAAATAAATAAATATGGTTTTGTTTATTTATGTTGTTCTTTGCTGACCGTACCCCCCGACAAACTTCTCTAATCATTAATCTACGGTCAACTATCTACACCTCATTAGAGTTTATTGCATTCATATATCATTTTGTTTTATTGTAATCGTTAGTTGCTCTTTTTTATATTAGATATCAAATTACATATTGTATATATTATAATATTATATATTTTATTATTTTTATATTTCATATTGTATTATTTTTTTAATCAAGTTCACTCCATACTCATTACAATTTATCAGCTCATCATTATTAATTTATTAATTGTGAATTTGTATCATTATTATTCAAATCATAATTTCTTTTATTTATTTTTTTTTTATTTGGGGAGTGGGTAGCTCAGTAGTAAGGCAATGGAATACTAAATCCAAGGATCCCAGATTTCGAATCCGGCTGTGGCAGATAATTATTGTCTGTTACCTGTAGCCGTTGATTCAACCCTGTGGGTTAGAGAGTCTTCTGGGATACACCCACACAGTGGAGTGTCCTTAGAGAAAAATCTGGCGATCCAGCATTACACAGCAGCACAGATTTATTTATTAATTACGTTTGAACGTTTGTGACAAATCTATAGTTCAGTATAGTTTCTTTACAATTTCAATTGAATAGTTTGGCACGTAATTTCCTACACTTCGAAGTTTAAGAATAGTTTTTTTCTTGGACTTATTCTAATTTTTTTACCCTCCTTAAATACAAAAACAAATAAAAAAAATGAGCCAAGTATAGTCATTTCCGAAGTCTCTAAGTCAAGCAATCTTGTGGATCAGTGGAGAGGGGAGGAATTAGAGAAAGAAATAGGGAGAATAAAATTGGCATATAAATTGATTAAGATTGTCAAATGGAATAAAATTATTAAATAGAGAATAATGGTATTAATATATTGTATTTAGTTTATAGACGATAATTGATTGTAAAAGGAAAGGGTAGAACAAAAAAATTATTCTTATATCATGTAAATATATGTAATGTATATATGTCCGATCATGGATTGATTCGTAGCAACCCAATGAATTTAGGCAGCATGGCTAAATACACCATTTTTCCCTTCTGGCTCCTCCGAAAAACCAACAGGTGCAAAAAATCGAAGGTTCGCTATTTATTATAGATCGTTGTTAAACTAAATTTAAAAATGAATCGAAAACAATAAAATATGATCGCCCAGTTTCAATTTTACAAAAGACAATTTTAGGGGTATTCATGATCTTTGGTTTAACATGTTAAATGGAAAAACTCATGTTAAATCGAAAAAAATTGTCTTCTTTTACCGTGGTAAAACGAAATAACATTTAACATGGTAAAATATTTGACATTTAACACAACATCATGAATACCCCTTTTGTTAAGAATTTTGACAATCTTAGACCAAAGAATATTAAAAAGGGGGAAAAAAATGGAATAGAAGAAAGTTATTAGTGAAGGAAAGTTAGTAGGACAATCGACTTGGGAACTCATCAGAATTCTGCTTAATTTTACCAACAACTTCAGCATTACCGAGGCAAACTTTGAGTTCATTTACAGAACTGACACGAATTCGCTTCGTGATCATTTTATTAATTCATTTAGTAGTTTTAACTGAAACTGCAAACATTTATAAGTTAGCAAACAGAAAAGTTACGAGAAGATTCATTAGCAGACTCAGTAGTAAAATAGGAAAGAGGTTAATATTTTGAAGATGTTAACAAAGTTAGAAAGTGAACAATAACTAATATCAATCAAGGGGCTGGTAGTAGTGAGGGAAAGGTGGATTAAACAAAATATGGTAAAGTAAAAATAAGCTTAAAATTAATTTTTAAACTATGATATATAGATAATATATCATTACAAATTTTATAGATAAAATATGACATATATGTGGTCATGTCAAGTCCTCACTTGTTCTTTGATTTATTATCATTTTATATCTTTATTATTACTTATTTATTTATAATTATTCTTTTATGACGTTTATTTAATCTCTATTTTTTTTCCTTCCCCGTATTGTTTTGTTTTATGTACATCTCCTGTACTTTTTTTTTTTTTATCTGTATATTTTACGTATTTTTATAAAAAAAATTTACACTTGCCTTAGTTACTTATTTTTATTCTTATCATTGTATCTTATCTTTATATTTTTATTCTTATCATTGTATCATTTTGTATCTTTTTAGCCCTGATGAAGCCCTGCAAAGTGGGGCGAAACGTCGGAAAATAAATAGTTGTAAACTATTTTTGTTTCTCTTTTGACCGCAACCCTGACCACCTTCTTATATAAAATTTTACTTATTTAATTTATTTTTATTGAACATATAGTTAAGTTATATTATGTGAAGATTCTGTAGAAAGAACCGTAACTGAACAATAAAAAGCTATAGTTAAATTAAAAATTTCAAGAAATGGCTTACTTTATGACCTAACGGGTTCCTTTACCTCCTTGGTCTGGATGAAGTCCGGACAGTTTCTGAAATTAAAATAAGAAAAAAAAATTAGAACTAATCCAATTGAAATGAGAACAAATTGAAAAGGAGGAAGAAGAAGGAATTGAGCGCTTTACCCCGAGAAATTGAAAGAACGGTTCTTTTAGTTCCGCTAAGGGGGGGGGAAGGAGGAATTACCTGGAGTCGACAAAAAACTGAAAAGGTGTAATGATAATAGTTTTTTTCTATCATAGTACTTTTCAAAGGTTAAAGCGTAAAATAAGCCTTTAACTTAAGAGGACGTTACAGTAAATTTAATTAAATCATATTTTTTTAAAATTTTATGTTTTGATTTATACGGAGTTGAGCTTTGGGACTCCACTAAACCATCAAATTCCTCCCGAATCCAATCCTTACACTCCAAAATCTTCAATGCTCCTTACTTTGTCACAAATCAAGTCATCCATCAGGACCTCAATGTTCCATATGTTGCCGATTTGGCCAGAACCAGATGCCATTCCTTCCATAATAAACTTCCCATCCAAATCCACTTGTTTCTAACCTGACTTCTCCTTCATTACCTAATAATCCCCCTAGGTGTCTGAAAAGAAGATGGCCTCGAAGATCATCTCCTCTAAAAAGTTATTGGAGTTCTATCAGTGGGTAGATTCTCCACATGTTTGTATCATGTCACTATGTCACCTACACCAAATTTACTTCTTGTATATATCTTTATACAGTTGTAAATAACAAATAAATTATTTTAAAAAAAAATATTTTGATTTATGAAAATTTATATCTCAGGCACCTTAGCGTACAAATGTCTGACAGCAATAAAATCTAAGGTAGTTTACTATACGATACAAGTTCCGCTGTCCTCCCTCTCTCCCCTCCCTAAGAAGTAAAAAAAAACATTATTAATTTAATAAAAATTTTTATTCAACTCTTGAAATTGTTCACCCAACCTAATTGGCAGACTCATCAATTTGGACAATATAAAGTCCAAGGTGAGGGTCTCAGAGTTCTTAGTTCAGAAAGATATTATTTGCTCGATTCCTGCCAGGGTCAGTCAATATTTATTTCAGGACGGCCTCAAGGAATCTTGATAGATAGCGCTACATAGATCTCGAATAAAAGACTTAAAAATAAAAAAAAAAAAGTATGACAGTTCTGCCACGACAGTAAATGTATCACAATCACTGTGGTCAGATGAAATCAATCTATCAACATGCTTCCACTGGTAAACAGATATATTTAGCCTTAAGTTTCTCTATTTCCTCTGAGTAATGTCTAAGTTACTAATTCAAATTATTTTTCGAATAAAAATAATTATTTGTACTGAAATGAACTTTTGAAACTAAAAAGTCATCAGTAAATTTTAATAAACAAAAAAGTCGGTTTCTAGTTCTGAAATTTCACCAAACCTATTCCAGTTCGAGAATATTATGCATTATATATGGTGCACAATTATATTTGTGTGTTGCCGGTATGCAGTAATTAAGGACGGAGGTTGCTAAGGACAATAATGGGGAACGTTATTAACTCGGAATAATTTGTTTTTATATTGAATAATAAAAAACTACAAAAATAGCTTCATATAATTATTATTATACACAGATCTATTTAAGCTTTATACGAGGATAAGATGGTTGGGGGTGCGATCAAAATAAAACTCAAATAAGTTGATTATTAGTTATGTTCACCCTATATTATTTATTATTGATGTTTTCAAAATATTTTTTTTTCTATTCATATCTTTTGTTATTATGGTTACATATATTTTCTTTCTCTCAATTTTATTTTTCTTTCCATATTTTAATTTTTAAATTATTAATAACTAATATATTCATACAATTTATTTTCCATTTCTCTCATCACTTCATTTTATTAATTCCATTCTGTACAATTATTCACTTTATGTCATTCTGTTTATATTTTCTGAATTCATTGGTTGTTATCTTGTTCTGTTCTTAGCCCTGATGAAGGCTAGACATTCTAGCCGAAACGTTGGCACGATTAAATAATTTACATCAACTTATTTGTGTTATATTTTGACCGCACTCCCAACCATCTTCTCCTCGTATAAGTCATCCACGGTCAACTATCTCTCATAATTATTTAAGCTTTATATATTTTTTTTTTTATTTATTGATATTTACAACTGTATAAAAAATACAACATACATATATATATATATACATTACCACATCATCACTTAATTTCCAATTTTGTTTACGAATTTATACTTGGATACTCGGCACTACTGCAACGTTCGGGAAAGGTAGTTGTAATGAAGGATTCGTTTTTGATTGGTAAAACATATTTGGATAACCAACCCAAAGGAATACCTCCAACAGAAATTGACGGCGATGGTCTTTGGCTTACTGTGGAAACCTCACTAAACAATTGAAGGACTTGCAGCATAACTCAATTCAAGTGCATCGACAGTTTCTCGACACTTGGTAAAGTAAAAACATACCAAAGTAAAAAAGATACCTCAAGAACATAAGAGCGACTGCAGCTGAAGCTTTAGAAGCCATAGGTTTCACTCCTCACTAAGCAAAAAAAAAACGATCCTTTTCTTGAAACGATAATCACGTGTGATGAAAATTGAATGTATATAATTTATATTAGTATATAACAGGCGGCGGCCAGGTCAGTGGTCGAATATCGACGAGACCAAATTCGCATCCGAAAAAAATATTGGCTTCAGTGAGGTGGTCAATAATTCATAACAAGGAATAATTCATTTCTCTTTTTTTGCTAGATGTGAAAACATCACATCCACATTGTAATGAGGTTATATTGACATAGTGCACCACAAACTCTTTAAAAAAACAACTTGTATCAGTTAATCCGAAGGGGTCTAACTTACACTCTAAAACTCAGAACTTTTCATTTCTGGGATTAAAAAATTGATAACACTTGGGAAAAATGAGAGTAGATAATTATAAAATGATAATAATAATAATGAAATAAGAGTACTACAAGTACCACCCAAATAGACTCCTCCAAAAAGGTCCTCTTAAGCTCTATTGGGATGAATCAATAATTACGGACCATACAGTATGCCATAATAAACCAGATATCATCCTTATTGATCTAAGAAAAAAGAAAGTGGGACTCATTGATGTCGGAATCCCAAACGATAATAATATAAGCTCTACTGTGGGAGAAAACTAAGGAAATAACAGGAATTGGCAGGAACTGTATCACGTGGAGGGAGTTACCACAACTCCAATCATAATATCTACCAATGGCCTCGTACCAAAAACAGTGGCAGGCGTGAATGCTTTGGGAGTGCCTGTTGATGAACTAAGAGAGGCTCAACAGTCGGTTCTCTTAGACACTGCAGGTATAGTACGAAAGGTTTTAAGTATTTCAAAAGATAAAATAAATAAATAAACAAAATATGAAGGTGGTTGGATTTTTAGATCCCCCACCATATATTCAACCCGCAATAGCGAGAAAAACCGAATAATAATTATTATTATTTTATTGATTTAATAAAGTTGCTTTCCTAAATAACCTTTGATACGAAACAAAGCGACCTTTTGCAAATTCTTTGTAATTATTTTATTTTTATCCTTTAATAATTACCTTTATTGCATGTGACCACGTACGCAGTAATTACTCAATGGCCAATAAATGTTAATTGGTCAAGATAAAGGAGGTCGATAGAAAAAAGGAATGCTGCTTTCATTTTAATACAGTAGGAATGATGCTTCATATTTCAAGAAGTCTAGAGAAGAAATTTGTCCTTTAGGACAATACATAGACTATATTTTTATCGATCATTCTCATAAAATTATCTAAATAATAAAAGAAGAATAAAATAATTCATAATAATTATTATTATTAACTTTGTACACCGGGAGGTCTGTAGCTGAGTTAACCCGCATTGGAATTTATATGTATGTCGATATAAAAAAATATTAAGTTATTTTTGAAAAAATATAAACTATAGTTTTCAAATGTCATTAATATAAAACGGCTAGTATGCCTCCAACATTAGTGAAGTGATGGTGTATAATTCTGTCTCTAGGCCGTTATAGCATTAGGAACCTCGGAACTGCAGCGGCGCCGGTTCGAATCCGATCTGGGTGGTCGACAATAATTTCAGTAACGGTCCCACTAAATGAAAACTTGATCCCCACCATGATTAAAATAGGGTGGTAACCTGTAGACAATCCCCTGAATGTCAGAAATGACCAAGTAGTGGATCATTAAAAAAAAATCTTTTAGAAGAAGATAGTTCATATGAAGTGGATTGTAAATAGTCCGGATGGCGGCCAATAAAGCTATCAAAATAGTATACAAACTATTTATTGTTAAGCTACGTTTCGCCCACCTTTGCAGGGCTTCGTCAGGGTTTTATTGAAACAAGGATGACAAATTAATTGCCATTAATATTTCAATCCTCGTAGATTCCGACTATTGGAACATTTACTAGACAAACGGTCTAAATTGCCAATCCATTACAAAAGACTGAACTACATGACTATAATAAGGCCTATCTGGACATATGGAGTTGAGCTTTGGGGCTCCACTAAACCATCAAATTCCTCCAGAATCAAATCCTTCGTAAAATCCTTAATGCTCCTTACTTTGTCACAAATCAAGTCATCCATCAGGACCTCAATGTTCCATATGATTTGGCCAGAACCAGATACCATTCCTTCCATAATAAACTTCTCAACCACCCAAATCCACTTGTTTCTAACTGGCTTCTCCTTCATTACCTAATAATCCTCATAGGCGTCTGAAAAGAAGATGGCCTCGAGATCTTCTCCTCTAGAAATGTTATTGGAGTTCTATCAGTGGGTAGATTCTCTACATGTTTTTATCATGTCACTATGTCACCTACAGCAAATTTACTTGTATATATGTGAATACAGTTGTAAATAACTATAAATAAATTATTAAAAAAACTGTTTCAATCAAAACATATAATAATGGAATAATTAAAATGGATCGTAAAAAATAAATTTTTTAATTCATTGAGTTTTTTTATTTCATTGAGTTATAGCTTGTAAAACGGGGGTTGGCCCCAAACACATATGTGAGAAAAACACCTATTGCAGTTGTCAGCTGTGCAGTGTCAAAAAACAAGTAATATTAATTTTCAGATCTCGGATGTTAAAGATACATAGATTTTTAACAACATCTTAATATCTAAAATGCATCAAATAACAATATTTTATTTTTCACAGGAAAGCCACAAACTAAGGAGATGGAAAACCTGAAATTCAGATTGAATAATCGATGAAAAATAAACTATACCTTCAAACTAGGAAAATAGGAATATTTTTTTCAGTCGTAACTTTTGCCTACCTTAAAGTATAGGGGGTCACCCAACACAATTCTAAGGTTTTGTGACAAACAGGTTTTTGGGTAATTTTTTCTATTTTGAATACTTAATGTATTAGAACTTTTTCTATTTTCCACCTGCCACGCTAACTTTTTTTCGAGAAAATTTGTATTTAAAAATTAAGTAAAATAAAATTTTTCATATTATATTTAATAATAAATAAATATAATAAAACTTTCACTTATTGGCCCTCTTTGTCCTAGTTTGATTGGACAATAATGTTTAGAGGTGGACTTGAAAATTTGTGTTCAGATAATAGTTCTGATTGGGAAAAAAAAAATTAGAATAAACATAATGATATAAGTGGAAAAGGAAAAAAAATGTTATAATAATGAATGAAAATTTATAGGTAAAATTAACAAAATAAAGAAATTAAGTTAAATAAAGCCAAAAGAAGGTAAGCAGTAAAATTGAAAATTATAAACATATATGGATGTTTAACAATGAAGGTCGAAGATCGATACTACCGATAATCAGACTAAAAATATCGATATCTGTTGACAATTTCTAGATACTTTAGTTACTTTTTTCCTTTTATGCCTAAACCTTTGAAAATTACTCAATTGAAATTCACGCGATGTTATTAAAAATTACCGTTGCAAATTTTATTATTTTAATTAAAGTTAAATTAATTTTAAGAACTATACATTAAATTGCTTTGAGTTACAATATTTACAGCATTACCAGATATTAGATCTGCAGCGATGGGACAGCATCGCAATCTCCCGATCTTCGTGAACAGGTCGAGATGGGGTCAGTCGTGAGTCACCTGGTCGGAGAGAGTGCACGATCCTGCCCCAGGGGCTAAGAAGAGGGGAGTAATTCGATTAACGGTTCTTCCAGGAGTCGGAGCGATCGCTGGAACAGGTTCCTTCCACTATCGATGTCGTTCCTTCTCGGAGGGAAAAGTGAAAACAGTTCGTGATCGCTTAGGGTGGCCCTTCCACTAAACAGGTCTCACGAGATCCAGAAATATCGGGAGTATTTGGAGACTGCCTGGATAATAGCCAGGGTTGGATATAATTTATAGCCTTCCAGGGGGGATGGTTCGTCTAGATGTCCCAGATCTGCTTTTTAGTGAACCAGTACGAGATAAAACTGATAATAAGATAAAGTTAAAAATAAAGATGTTAAAATTTAAAAATAAAAATGTTTTCGGCCTGAAAAATATTCCTTTAGTTAATTATCAACTTCTATAATTAATATTTATACATTTTTAATTACGACTAACAATGAGATATGGTTAATTAGTTACATTTATTTTATTTCATATTTATTTTCTATATTATTGATTTTTCTTTATAATTATTTTAATTATGTAAATATGTAGGAATATTTGAACTACTAATATTTATTGTCTATGAGTGTGACAGATTGTATTTTCAATAAAAATGTTTATAATAAGAAAAAAAAAATTATATCAATAAAATTACGTTTAAGCAATTCCGGCCATTTTCAAGGATCTGATTTGCACTATCCCAAACATTGGTTATCACATTATTGCAGGCCATTAACCCTTTGTCATTTTTATTATCGTTAGTTACTAGTCAAAATTGATGAGTCTGTCAAGTATGGATAGTGGGAATAAAAAATGGCTGTTGTTTCAAAACATTAAAAAAAAATTTATTTTTTATTCGGAACTCTATATCTTTAAAATTACCAATATCACTGGAAAACCTAGGAGAACATCATCTAAAGTAGAGCTATTTACGTCTAATAGTTTAAAAAGCATCATTTCATAAAAAATTTACTGAAAGATTAGAAGTTAGTAAATTTATTTTGAGAAATCTATATCTCAAAAACCATTTGACGTATAGATGTCTATAAGCACTCTAATTAAAGCTAGTTTAATGTACTATAAAGTAGTTTATTACGTTTATCTTCGTAGGAGTAGTAGTTTTTATGAAAAGTTTTTTTAAAAAGCTATATCTCGAGAACTATTCAACGTAAACAATTGCATTAGGGCTCACATTTTAGCAAATTTACTCTAATTTAAATGATTTTCTCTTACAAAATTCATAACTATATCGACATGCTAAAACATCATAAAAAAAGTGTTTCCTTTCTCTGGACTCCAGGGCACTCAGGAATAGCTGGAAATGAGGCAGCAGCTAAAGAGGCTGCTACAATGAACGTTCCACCACTCCAAATTTACGAGCCGAAAGACATAAATGCATTTTTAAGGAACAGAATCGGAAAAAGTTGGGATTCAATGTGGGCTGACGTACCACTCACCAATAAATTAAGAAATGTAAAAAAAAAATACACAAAAGTGGACAAGTGCCATAAGGGGAAACAGAAGAGAATTAACTCTCCTTCACTTAATCACAAAAGAGGACCAGCCTATATGCCAAACCTGTCAGTCCCCATTATCAATAAAGCATATAATTGAAGAATGCTCATCATTTCGTCAAGCCTTCGAAAATAATTAAATTCCACGTACAAGAGAATTGGCCCTTAAAGACTCAGCAGAATCCATAGACAAAATAATAAAATTTCTCAAAGAAACTCAACTTTATACTAAAATATAATCCGCCAATTCCGACCAGTGTAAAAAGGAAATAGTCTACATTCAACCATCAAATGTCAAAGACAAGAAGATAGATGAAGTAAAAAGGGTGAATAACCTAGATGTTGATCGCCCTGAATAAAAATCTAATCTAATCCCTAAAAGGCCACCTTTCACATCCATAAATAATAGTAGGAAAATCTTCAATAATTTCATTATATTTATTCCTTAGTTTATCAGAGTTTTAAAAAAGTCCAAAATAAAAATAATACCAACCAAAAACGAACTACTGGTAACTAACCTTTCAAAACGATAACAAATAGAATGATTTGAAGCTCAGCTGGTCTATTATATGACGTCATTCCCCATGTTCTACTGTTGAGAATAGTTTTAAAGATATAGAGCTAATTAATCAAAAACTGGGGAATCAAATAATTGACTTTTCTTATCCTCTAAGGCTCTTGTAATATAAGTCAAAGTAAAAAACAATCGATTTAATTACCGATGTGTGAACTAATAATCAACTTCCATAATTAAGGAGGCATTACTTTATTTAGCGAATTAATTTACTAATTTACTCGGAGGGCAGGCAATATAACTCTGGAAAATTTCCTTCGAGCGTTAATAGGATGTGTGAAGGCAATATCAGCTGGTAGTCTTAGAAACGCAATTTCGTACCAACGTTTGCCTAATCTTGTTGTTCCGTCTTCGTATGAGAACAAATGAGTCTATTCTTGCTCCCAAATTAAATTCTGGATTGTTAGAATTCAATTAAAAGATTTAAATCAAGAAGCCTTGGGTTTCTGAACAAAGCATAGTTGAAGTTTCCTCAGTTCAGGCATCACATAGCACATCAACAGCTCAAATAGGCACATCAACCAGAAGATACATCAACTTTAATGTACTATAAAGTCGTTCATAACTGTTTAAATAAAATAAATTGTATCCAATTTAAGTCATAAAACAGTTTTTATTTCATTTAAAAGTCGTTTTGGCCAATTCGGCCATCCTCAAGAGTAATCTATCACATAACAGATTTTATTATACATTGATTTCTAAAAATTGTAACCACTAACAACATTATTAATAAAATACCATACCTTAAAAACAATTTTTTTTTTTAAATTATTTATTTAATGTAATTTACAACTGTACAAAATTATACAATAGGTAAATATGTAGTATGTTTCATTTACACTTGAAAATCTTGGGAAGGAACCACCCATTGGAGGTACTTCAAACATTAATTTAAATTAGAAGGTCCCATGGCCATCTTCTTTTCAGACGCCTAGGAGGATTATCAGGGATTGTTAAGGATGAAAGATTAAGAATTAATGGGTTAGGATGGTTAAGGAGTTTGGAATGAAAAGACGTATATCTGTTTTGGGTCAAATCTACAACGAATGCGATGTTAAGGTCTTTGTGAATGAGTTTATTTGTGACATAATAAGGAGCATCAAGGATTTTACGTAGGATTTTGGATTGTAACGATTGGATGCGGGAAGAATTTGATGGTTTGGTGGAGCCCCAGAGCTCAATTCCATATGTCCAATTTATCTGATTATAAAAACAAATTTAAATTCACATAAATAATTGAAAACTGTTTTGCAGTCTATTCTGTTAAAATCAATGTATAATAAAAACTGTTATTACATGGAAATATGGACAGAAAAGAGTGACAAAGAAATTTAAATATCTGGGCAACAGGCAATATTTACAATAAGAAGAACCTTTCGTCTAACGCAAAAATTAGACACTATAACACGGTGATAAAACCAGTAATTTTATAAGGAATGGAGACGTGTCTCCCTAGCCTGGAAAAAATACTGAAAATAGAGAGAAGTATCCTGAGGAGAATCTATGGGTCCAAGAAAACACAGGAAGGCTACAGGTTAAGACTCACTCAGGAAGTCTACAGGAAGATAAAAGACTTGGAAAACGATATAATAATCAGAAGACTGAGATTCTACGGGCACATGATGAGAATGGACCAAAGCCGACTTAAAAAGAAACTCTTTGACAGAATTCGTGAAAATAAGAGCGTAGGAGGATATGTGATGCAAATGAGAGAGGAAACAAAAACATTTAAAATAACTGAAACTGCCTAGATAGAGTGTTCTCTATAAAAAAAATAATTAAAAGAAATCAATGTTTTTGCGGCACCTAAAGAAAAACGGAAGGGTACTGCGTTATCAGAGAAGAGAGGAAGCAAAGGTACGTAGAAATGATGAGAAGATACTGGAAGAGAAGAAAAGCAAAAATGAAAAGGGAAAAGTAGTTCGCGGAAGGCCGTTCCGTGAAAAAAAAAAAAAAAAAAGTGCGATAGATTTTCCTTGAGGATTGCTGAATTGCCCGAAACGTTGAATTGAATAAAATGTATTTTATTTAAACAATAATAACCAGTCTTAAGAAAGTGAAAAGATTATATATATAAAGTGGTTTATAACGTTAATCTTTGTAGGCAATTGGAGTTCTGGAAATGGTCAGATTCTCCACTCAAGTTGAGTGTTTGCGGCTTTAGCGCACTTGCTCAGCCTCCACTGGCCACTGGCTCACTACCGAGAGGGATGCGCTGGGATCTTTTGAGCTCTGCTCTACCCCTCACACGGGGGGATAGAGTGGGCTCAAGGATCCTCAGGTCGATTGTGTAAATATTGTATATATTATTTTATCATTATGTTATTTTATTTTTCATACAGATAGTTTGATTATGTTCATCTTGTTTATTCTTTTGTTTGTATATATTTTAAGAGAGTTCTTTTTTTATTATTTTTTTTTTTAAATTTTATTATTATTAGTATTATTATTTATATTTTAGTATGTATGAGATCATTCATCACTATTACCTATTGCCCACAACTGTGTGGTAGATTGTAATATCTATCAATAAATAAATCTATCTATAAAAAAAATCTTTGTAGGAGTGGTAATTTTTTTGATACTGGTTAAAATAGATTGATTTCTAGTTGTTTGAACAAACTTTCTATGCAAAATTCATATTCATATTAAAATATCAGAAAAACTACTTTCCCAACGTCATAAACTACTTTATAGAACATTAAACTTTCTCCAATTTCATTGCTATCAGGCATCTGTACATTTAATCGTTCACGAGATATTGTTTTTCATAAACAAAGAATGTTGTCTGAACAATTAGCAATGAACATTTTGTGAACTTATTTTAGGAGTTGTAATAAAATATACTGAGATTATGGGATCAACAGAATCTGTGTTTTTATTATAGTTAACCACTATCAATCAATTAATAAAAAATATATCATATTAGAAAGTATTAAATTTTGCTTTCATATTTTATAGATTTAGTTATGATTAGTAATTGTTGAATATAACTTTTGGATTTTAGAGTAATTTTTGAATAGTAGGGGAATTTAAGAATGTGTTAAATTTAAAAAGTTTGAACATGCTAAATCTTAGTAATAAAAGTACTAAAAGTATAGCATTGAGAGCGGCCTAATTAAGTTTATGTTATATGTTAAATGAAGGGGAGCTCCTAGCGGATTTTATGGGCAGCTTGGTAACCTTTACTTCCAAAGTCTTTAATAATAACATTAACAATAATAATAATGAAGGCCTAATGAACCCGAAGGTTCGATGCCGATACCACCAAACGCTCTCTGCATACATCCTTCCAGTGATGCTCCTCCAAACCCAATTCCACCAAATCTGGTTTAACGCAATCCTCCCATCTACGTTTCGGTCCAATCCTCGGACGTTAACTCGTAGTTTCAGAGTTTATTAACATTTTAGGGATCCGCTGGTTACTAAGCCCTACAACCTAACACACCCATCTTATACGCCGCAATGCTATAACTAGAATTATATTTACCGAGTGTAGTTCCCTTAATTCAGTGTTATCTTCTAAATTCTCCTGTAAAATTGATCCTTTTTCGGTCCGAATATTTAAAGTAATACTTTATTTTCGAAAACCTTAAGGCGCATTTCATCCCTTAAAGGCCACCTTTCACATCCATAAAGAACAATAGGAAAATCTTCAATAATTTCATTATTTTTATTCCTTAGTTTATCAGAGTTTTAAAAAAGTCCAAAACAAAAACTATACGGACCAAACATGAGCAACTAACCTATCAAAATGGTGTAGAGCTTAGCTGGTCTGTTGAGTGACGTCATTCTCCATTTAGCTGTCCTAGTAAGAGACGCATGTTAAACGTTATATTGTTTTAACATGCTAAAAGAAGGAAATAGTTCTCCACCTAACTCACTTCAACATACTAAACCAAAGATCATGAATGCCCCTAATATAATTCTGCTCGTCTTGGATGAACAAGAAACCATTGATAGTTTGAACACATCAACAATCATCTATAGATTATAGCTAACTATGGTTGCCTTCTAGTTAGTTCCCTATTCATTGGAAATTTCCTTATCCTCCCAATTTTTTTTTTAAGTATTTTGGTTGGGTTCTGGAGAATGACACCAGCCCCAAGGGAAAGGCAGAGTGAATAGGAAGAATTGACTGCCTGCGGAGGGCTGGCCCTATCTAGGGCTGGGGCACATAGCTTTGATGGTTATGTTGCTAATGATCCTCTTTCAGTTCTGGACAATTTGAACCAACCTTTGGAATCATGATGAGCTCTTTGATCTTGTGGGACCCGATGGTCAGTACAAAAAAACCTAGCTTCGATTCTCAGACCTATTAAATATTTCTTGCCCTGTTATTGGAGCAAGAAATACAATACATATAAAACCTAACATACGTCCCTAAGTTTTACTTAGATTGGTAGGCTTCTGTTGAGGTTTTATTTTTGTGGTTTTCAAAAAATATTTGTATAAAAAGTGTTATTTTAACCAATATTTTTCTTGATAGAAGATATTAGAGGTATTCATGATATTGTGTCAAATGTAAAATGCTTTACCATGTTAAATGTTAGTTATGTTTAAATGTGAGCAGTCCTATTTAAAGTCATGTTAAATGGTAAACGCATAAGAGCTCCTAGCGGATTTTTTAGCAACTTGTTTAGTAACCTTTCCTTCCAAAATTTCATGTTATTGTTACTTCTAAGTTTTGATTAAAGTAATTTATTACTAGATTAATAAATTGAGTTAAAAGTAGAAGTATGAAAATTTGGCTACTGAGTGCCTTGTTTAATAACGTCCAAAACAATACTAACACAACAAAAACACAAACTACAAGCAATTAACCAATCAAAACGACTACAGAAAAAATGATGTGGATCTCAGCTGGTCTGTTGCGTGAAGTCATTCACCTTTTAACATACTCTCAACCATGTTATTTAGAAGGGAAAGAAAAAAAAAAAGGAATAAATCGAAAAACTTGTAGTTAGTTTGTAAACTGGTATTAATTGTAAAAGAAAACTGTGGAAGAAAAAAAAATGTTATCTATCTATTATATTAGGGGTATTCATGATCTTTGGTTTAACATGTTAAACCGTGTTAAATGGAAAAACTCATGTTAAATCGAAAAAAATTGCCTTCTTTTACCGTGGTAAAACGAAATAACATTTAACATGGCTGAGAGTCTGTTACTTGGTCTGTTAAATGGAGAATGACATCACACAATAGCCCAGTTGAGATCGCCGCCATTTTTGTTGTTGTGAAAGCTCAGTTTTTCGTGTGTTTGTGGTATTCATATCCCTGTTATTAAACCAGAATGGATAATTTTAATGATACATTTGAGGAAAAAAAACAATGTAATTTCATTCTACTATCTGAAAATTTGTAAACGCTCGCCAGATAAAAAACTCACTATATGAACCATGTAATTATTCTTAGGGGACATATGTCCCAGAATAAAGTTATGTTTTCATTTCATTTCATAAGCTAAACTTTCACACAAATTCCACTTTTCACTCACTCTAGGCATGTTTTAATTAATTACTTAAATCAAAACTGAAGTAAACAATAACATGAGGGTCTGGAAGGAAGGTTATAAACATAAAGGCTTATACAACAAGTATCTGAGAAAATCCGCTAGGGGCTCTTATGCATAAAACATTTAACATGACTTTAAATAGGGCTGCTCACAATCTTATAGTTATAACATTTAACATGGTAAAACATTATCATTTAACACATCATGAATACCCCTATTATATGATGTAACTTATATTTGTCCAGTCACGGATTGATCAGTATGCTGTGTAATGTAGCAACCCGATGTATTTGGGCAGCATGAATGAATAAAGTATTTCTTTCTCTCCTCTCTCTATATCATTTTAACATGATAAAAGAAGGAAATATTTCTGCATTTAACATGTTAAACTAAGGATCATGAATACCCCTATTATGATAACTGTACTCTTTGTATGTATGCGTTGAGAACAGACAAAAAATAATTTCATAGTTCCTGATACAACTCTTTCATTAATTTTTTGTTTGTCTTTATTTAAAGGCGTAAAAACCTTTGGTAATTAACGCCAATGGAATGTCATAATTAAGTTACAAAACACAAACAGACATGCACGTGATTCAAATATAAAATCGAATTAAGGAAAAAAAAATTCAAAAAGGAGCTATAATTTAGAAATAAGGCGATGTGCTTTTAAAAATTTAAACATCAAAGTGACTTTAGCTTCCTCATCGGTGAGAGCTTCGGATAAAATTGGGGTCAGTCCTATTCTGCTTACTGTTGGTAAATAAAGAGGGCGTTCTTCAAAAATATGTTTAATGGTGAGAGTGTACTGGCACGTTGGATGTGGCAGTTTTCTGATCAGATTCGATTGTGCGTGAGCAGAGTATGACCTATTCTGAAGCGGGTTAGAGCAACTGGATATCGACCATGTTTTGTTTTTGTTATTTAACTTTATTTTGCATCTGGTTGTATTTTGTCAATTTAATTATTTACTTTATGGCTATAAATTAATTTATATTGTACAGTTGCAGCTTATAATTCGAACTAGCCTCTACAGCACCCATATGATTAAAAGCATAACTAACTCATATTTTATTTATGTTTATCATTTCTGTATATTATTTTGGCATTGACCAATAGTTGTTGCCATCTGGTCGAAATGTATTGGAAGTTTAAATATTTGTTCATAATTTATTTTTTGTATTTCTTACAATATTATATTTTATCTTCTGTTAGTATTATTCAACTAATATCTATAATTAATTTAGTTGTTATGTATATTTACAATTTTTTTTATTATTATTCCCTTTTTATTTTTATTGTCTCTAAATTAAGGGTTTCATCTCGTTTTATTTTTCAGCCCTGATGAAGATCTGAAATTCAGCTCGAAACGTCGGCACAAATAAATCCATTTAGTTTATTTATGTATTTTTGCTGACCGTACCCACCACCATCTTGCGTATTAGATGTACTTATTTGAATAAATTAATAAAATAAAAAAAACTATTTTGAATAATTTATACATTTGCTCCACTTGACCCTCCATGAATTTATGAACATACGTAGTCAGAAAATATATATATTTAAAAGCATGTGTGCACCTTGAAGAGAAATTCATTTATAACGGTCTTCCTCAATATAGATGATGCCCCATTACATTAAGTTGACATGCGAACACAGCACACTTAATGTAAACTCAGTTAATTAATACCATCTAGTATATTCAACCATCTCATATTACAATTATATCTATTTAAAATGTATTTATAATATGTTTATGATCTGTAGTATGTTTATACTACAAAATAATTCTAGTCATTTAGTTCTAATGCTGGATTTACACCACAAATCTAAGACTTGGTAAACAAAAGAAGCAACAAATGTTCTTATCCACATGTATGTTTTTTTCTTTTTTGAATTATTTCGGCTATAACATTCGATTTAATCTACTTTTACTATAAACCAAAGAACAAAATAATAATAAGCGAAATGATAAGGAAACACAAATATTTAGGTTGTAGATGATAAAAATTGATATGAATAGTACTACATAACCTATAAATTCAACCTTCGTTGTAGAATTTTTATCGAAAACGTTTTTAATTTAATTACTTAAACATATAATGTCTTCATAAAAACAAATTCGTGCTAGGTTAAATAATTTTTTTTTTTTAATATTTATTTATTGCTGTTTACAACTGTGCATTAAAATAAATTTAGAGAATCTGATCTAAGTTAAATTGGAGTGTTACACGCGTGTAGAGAAACTACCCATTGGTAGCACTCTAATGACATTTTACATTAGCTGGTCTCGTGGACATCTTCTTTTCAGGCGCCTCGGAGGATTGTCATGAATGGAAGAGGATGCAAGATTAGAAACTAGGGGGTTGAGTGGTTAGGGAGTTTATAATGGAAGGAGTGATATCTGGTTCGGGCTAGTTCGGTTACATAGGGAACATTAAGGTCTTTATGTATGATTTTATTTGTGACAAAGTAAGGAGCACTGAGAATTTTACGTAGGATTTTGGATTTTTGTAAAAAAAAAAATTGCAAAAGTTGATTAACGAGGTTTGAAACAGTGTATTTATATCAAATCGATAAAATTTTAAAACATAAAATCTTAAAATGGAGTTAATTATTGAATTTGAAGGTTGGGAAAATTATTTAACTAATTAAAACACGGAGAGCATAAATATTCAGTTGTGCCCTTTGACTTGTGACCAAATGCCGACCCAAAGGGTCGCAAAATCAGACCAGCTTGTATCAGTCAATCCAAATAACCAATCCACACACTAGCACATATGCGAATTTGCCAGTTTGCCAAACGTGTAGACATCTCAAGATAGTGTAATATATGCTCAGTATAGTATCCGTGGCAGAAGAGGAGCCATGTGAAGTGATTTTTTTTTTTTTTTCTTTTTCGGCCAAGACTCCCATTGGAGTCCTATATTGCCTAACCATGGTTGGAGGTCAAAGTTCTTCATTTTGTGGGACCGCCACTCAATGAAAAA
>NW_027115129.1:58715-60265 GCF_000696795.3 Halyomorpha halys
ATTGGCTTTGAAACTATTTCTTTGTATGCTTGTCATTTATTAGTGTATTGGCTTTGAAACTATTTCTTTGTATGCTTGTCATTTATTAGTGTATTTCTTATGAAATGTTGCCTTATAGCATTTTAATATCTGGGGAACTATCAAACGTAAATAGCTCTATTAGGGCTCATATTTAGCAAATTTACTTTTAAATTAAAATTTACATTTAAATGACGTTTTATTAAGTTTTCTAGTGGTGTTGAAAATTGTATGGACCTTGGAATGAAAGATTAATATTTTTTAATGTTTTGAAACAGCCACCCTTTTTTATTCCTCCCAATTATACTTGGCGGACTCATCAACTTCGACTAGTAATTATACACAGTTTTCATTAAAGTAGTAAAAACTTGAACTAACTACTAATCTTTCGGTAGATTTTTAAGAAATTTTGGTATTTAAAAAGCTATATCTCGAGAACTATTGGACGTAAATAGCTCTTTTAGGGCTAATATTTCAGCAAATTTACTCTTCTTTAAATAATGTTCTCTCAGATTTTCTAGTGTTGTTGGTAGTTTTTAAGATATAGAGTTCCGAATGAAAAATTTGTGTTTTTTAAGGTTTTGAAAAAGCCACCCTTTTTTATTCCTCCTAACTATACTTAGCGGACTCATCAATTTCGGCTAGTAATTATACACAGTTATCATTAAAGTAGTAAAAACTTGGAGTGAAATAACTACCTGTTTTCTCCTCTTGGACCTCTTGTACTAAAATCAGTGTTGGTAACCTAGAACGGAAACGCCAGGACTGAATAGAAATCGATTCGTTATGGCTTGAGGAAGTTCATTAACGCTAAGTAGAGAATGCAGTATATTCTATATAACCTTTAATTAACTAATTACAATTTATGGTAATTTCTACAATTACAAGAAAGGATGAAATAATTCTTTACTAGCAACAGTAAACTCTATTATAACTTTTAGTCGGTTGGATGAGTCTATTCGCTGTAAAACAATTGAACATTGACAGAACAAAAACTAAACAAGATAATCAACTGATTCTGTTACATCATTCACTAATTATGTCACAATGATGAAAATACACATTCCACTTCTAATGGAACTCATTCCCAAGTATTCAATTCACACACTTAAAAACAACAACGTCAACTCATAATATAAGGTAAGTTGTTCTCGGTTCCACATAGCTATTCGATCAGGCCAAGAAGATATCGACGCACACTACCTTGAAAATGAAGGTATCAAAATGGTAAAATAAAACTATTTATTGTTAACCAACATTTTGCCATACTTTGCAGGGCTAAGAGATTCAGGTTCTGCAGCAACATTTTTTTTTTTTTAGATAGATAGATTTATGTATTGATAGATATTACAATCTGCCACACAGTTATGGGCAATAGGTAATAGTGATGAATGATCTCATACATACTAAAAGAGAAAAAAAAAGTAATAAAAAAAAAAAAAAAAAAACAATCTGCCACACAGTTATGGGCAATAGGTAATAGTGATGAATGATCTCATACATACTAAAAGAGAAAAAAAAAGTAATAAAAA
>NW_027115129.1:61475-80292 GCF_000696795.3 Halyomorpha halys
TACATAGGGAACATTAAGGTCTTTATGTATGATTTTATTTGTGACAAAGTAAGGAGCATTGAGGATTTTACGAAGGATTTTGGATTGTAAGTATTGAATACGAGAGGAATTCGAAGGTTTAGTGGAGTCCCAAAGCTCAACTCCATATGTCCAGATTGGCCTTATTACAGCCATGTAGATCAGTCTTTTGTAATGAATTGGAAGTTTGGACCGTTTGTCTAGTAAGTGCTGTGATAGTCGAAATCGACTTGCAGTTTCCTGTCTTTTCAGTCTGGTGTGAGGATTCCAGGTTATAATCGCTTGTCCAAATGTAGTCCAAGGTAGCGGATCTGTAACATCGCTAAATGAAACTGTAGGGCAGTCAGTAGGTTTACGAGGAAGGATAAAGGTGATTTGATGGGATTTGTTGGAATTTATCTTAATCCTCCAATTACGACACCAATCTTTGAGGGCTGTGATATGGGATTGGAGATTTTGGGATACAATTAATGGGTTATTATTAACAGCGAGCACACATGTCATATTATAATCTAGATCAGTTATTTACAATGGATTGGAGATTTATACAGTTTTCTAGTTTGCTGTAAAAGTCGGAATCGAAGTGCAGTTTCCTGTATTTTCAGTCTTATGTGAGGATTCCAAGTTAGTCGTTTGTTCAGATGTTTATGACGAAGGGTGAAGGTTATTTGATGGGATATATTTTAATCCTCCAATTTAAATTATACGTTAAATAGCAACAAGAAACTGCTTGTTCAGTTGCGGATGCAGTTTCGTATAGTTTTATGCTTTAAAAAAGCCCAGTTGGGACCGAGGCTCGAACTGACAACCTTTGGGTCGGTAAACGGGCGCATTGCCACGCTGCTATCGTCGCCCCCATCTTTGTGTATATATTTATATTATTTCTCCCCTTCCAATATATATTATCATTTAATGTCTACCTATATTTAATATATCATAATATTTAGGTAAAATTGATAACATACCTAATGATGTATTAAATAGTTTTGCTTTCAAATGCAACGCCATTGGTTAGCCATCGAATTCCCTTCTTGCCCTACCCTGTTGATACCTTGGATCCACCTCAAGAATGAGTTAGCTTTCCTTTATTCGCTTTCCTATTTTTTTTGTTCAATATTTTCTTTTTTATTGACTTTAATTTTTTTTCCCCAATATTTTTCACTGTACATTTTATTTTTATTTTCTTTAATTAACAATGCTCATTTTTATATAATCCTTTGCATATTTTAAATCAATTTTATCCATACCTTACTTTACTTACATTTCATGATATCTGTTTTCTCACTTTGTTACATTATTTTAGTTCTTGTATTTTTTTTTTAATCCTAAAGAAGTCTTACAAAGTGGGGTGAAACGTTAGCATTCAATAAATAGTTTAATAACTATTTGAGTTATTTTGATCGAACCCGGACCATCTTCCTCTTATGCAAAG
Source organism: Halyomorpha halys (assembly GCF_000696795.3). Taxonomy (NCBI): domain Eukaryota; kingdom Metazoa; phylum Arthropoda; class Insecta; order Hemiptera; family Pentatomidae; genus Halyomorpha; species Halyomorpha halys. The sequence continues at coordinate 62,926 of NW_027115129.1, forward strand.
ATTTACGGTAATAGGAATCACATAATAATATTTATTTAATGGTGTAGCAATTTATTTATTTTTATTGAAAGTTATTGCTGCATTGCAGAGGCTGATCACCGGTTTGCAATTAAGCCTAAGCACCAAGACTGAAACAGTGGCTCAGATTGATGTCAAGATTGATGACAAGATTGATCACCTGTTCACATTATACAATTGTAAACCACTTCTAATAATTAATTGCCCAGAGAGACATTGTAGAACGATATATTAGTGCCTCTGTCCCCAGGAGGTCATCGGATCTGTAGCGAGGTTCCGACCTAACACAATTCAATCCGTTATTGTACAAAGCGATTAGGCGCCAAAAGTTATAACCGTAAATTTTGATTTATTCTTAGTTATACGTTTATCGTTGCCCATGCTCAGCGGAGAAGGGGGTGAGTTAAAGTCAAATAAAAAAATAATATAATCGCAAAAGAAAAAAACAAAACAAAACAATAAAGAATAAATTACTCCTCGGGCGCCACGTTATTTTTCTTGGAAATAACGAAAACCCCGAAGCATTATGCCCACAATATAACTAAAATATACCACTATATAAACAATTGTTGAATATGACCACTGGCGAATACCTTTACATGTAGATAACAGAAAACTTAAGGGTTACCTACCCACCTGTTGAATTATCGTAATATTCCGTGAGCAACAAAAAAAACATAAGTAAATTAACAAGTTGAAAGCAGAGAAAGAACAACTGAATTATATGTACAAAAGTTTAATAATAGGAAAAAATATATATACAGAGAATGAATAAGAAAAAAAAAGAATTCTTATCAATTAATAAAACAATTAAAACTTATAGGTTGACTTAACCTTAACAACTATATTTACATTATTATCCAAAAGAGTATGAAAGTGAATATAAAATAAAAAAAAACAAGATAAAATTTAGTTCAAATCCCACGTAGTCCTCCACTTCTATTGTTAATGATCGTCCATTGAAGTAAACACCATAATTTTGAAAAACAAAACATATATGACAACATTTCTTACATGGTGATATTCCGGTTCAAACAGTAAAGACAGAGGGCCTTTAAACTATTACCACTTCACATTGAACAATCGTAACATGTTCCAAAATGAAACTGTCGCCTTCACAAAACCAAAACTAACTCGTTTGAACATACGAGTGCCCAGAATCAAACTGTCGCCTTCACTCAAACAAAGCACACTCGTCTCAAACATATCGCTCGTGTCTTGTTTTCACCATGACAACCGTAACACATCTTGTCTATGTAGATATCGCCAGTGTTTTTATTTCACCATGGCAACCGTAACAATGGCAAAAGTACTCGACTGGATTACTACCCAAAAAAGGCACATGTGTGAATATTATGATGTAGTCCATAATGATGTTCTTAAAACTGTAATATAAGTTTCTTTCACATTTACAGAATATTATTTATTTATTTTTTCGGCCGACTCCCAGTGGAGTCCTATACTGCCTAACCATAGTTAGGGGGGGGGGTCAAAGTTCTTCATTTTGTGGGACCGCCACTCAATGAAAAAAGTCAACGCCCCAGGCCGGATTCGAACCGGCACCGCCAAAAGACATCAATTTGGTAAGACAGTGTCTTAAACACTGAACTATGGGCATTTACAGAATAGATTTTGCCAAAAAAGTGTTGTTATTTTGAAGTTTGACCTTTCTAGAAAATATGTCACCTCTTCACATGGTTTACAAAATCAAAACAGCAACACATTTACACAATTTTTTTTTAAATTTAATACTTTTTATTTATTGATAGATATTACAATCTGCCACACAGTTGTGGGCAATAGGTAATAGTGATGAATGACCTCATACTATAATAAAATAAATTAAATAAATGAATAAAAAAAAAATCTCAAAATATATACAAACAGAAGAATAAACAAAATGAACATAATCAAACTATCTGTATGAAAAATAAATAAATAAAATAATATACATCGTATGAAAAAAAAACATCGACGAATAATATATATCGACAATTCCCCACGTGTGAGGAGTAGAGCAGAGCTCAAAAGATCCCAGCGCATCCCTCTCGCCGCATCACTGATAGTGAGTCAGTGAAGGCTGAGCAAATGCGCTAAAGCAAATGCCGCAAACATTCAACTACAATTAATTTAACAAATTAATTTAATACAATCATGCTGGTCATGATGACTTGCACTCTTTGTAAGAGCAGCGATGCGTACGATGTAGTCTAGCACAGTTCAAGTTCATGAAGATGTAATTCTCACTTCATCCGTAGTCCAAGATAGAAACTCTGTAATAGACCATCAGCTCTCGAAACTGCGCCATGGAAATCCTATTTCGACTGGACCAAAGAGAAAAGAAATCGGACGTGCCTGAGCAAGAATTGAGCAATGAGATAGCACTATTTGCGGTCAACCTCAATAAGGTCTCCTTCGTTCAAGTTCCTAAGCAGGCAGTTGGAGAAGCACATGCTTAAGAGGAAAACATATATGCTAAAGTCGATAATATGAGCTATTTTATTTTATAAGTTCATTAATATGTTATATATTTAATTCTTGTTTGAGATTAGAAAATTAATGTTTTTTTTTTTGTTTTTTTTAAATAATTTATTTGTTGATATTTACAACTGTATACACATATATACAACAAGTAAATTTGCTGTAGGTGACATATTGACATGATAAAAACATGTGGAGAATCTACCCACTGATAGAACTCCAATAACATTTCTAGAGGAGAAGATCTCGAGGCCATCTTCTTTCCAGACGCCTAGGAGGATTATTAGGTAATGAAGGAGAAGCCAGGTTAGAAACAAGTGGATTTGGGTGGTTGAGAAGTTTATTATGGAAGGAACGGTATCTGGTTCTGGCCAAATCGGCAACATATGGAATATTGAGGTCCTGATGGATGACTTGATTTGTGACAAAGTAAGGAGCATTAAGGATTTTACGAAGGATTTTGGACTGTAAGGATTGGATTCTGGAGGAATTTGATGGTTTAGTGGAGCCCCAAAGCTCAACTCCGTATGTCCAGTCTTTTGTAATGGATTGGCAATTTAGACCGTTTGTCTAGTAAATGTTGCAATAGTCGGAATCTACGAGCAGTTTCTTGTCTTTTTAGTCTTGTATGAGGATTCTATGTCAGTCGTTTGTTGAGATGTAGTCCTAAGTAACGGATCTGTTCGACAGGAATAAGTGGGGTATTATTAAAGGATATTGTAGGGGAAGAGGTCATGGGTTTACGTCAAAAGAAAATTAATGTAAAAAAAAAAAAAATGTTCTTTTGACGCTTTCTTTATATTCTACCAACGTTTCGGACATTTTGCTAATATAAAGAAGAACTTAATGTCATACATCTAAGTTTAAAACATTCATTAAAGGCAAATATGTTCTATTTATTTCATTAATAGATCATACTTTATATTAGAAATTATTCATTCAACATAAATAACAGTAAATCATAAATATAGTTAATTGATTTATTGTAATTTATGTTAAATGTGATGAAGGTCTGCAATTCGGGTCGAAACGTCGACAAAAATAAATATGTTATTACTTATTTGTGTATTTTTACTAACACTCGCGACCATCTTCTCCTCATACTTATCTAATGTCAACTATTACTATCTCAAAATGTCAGACATTGTAGATATTATGGAGATGAACATTGATACTGGAATATCCTTTGTATGTATCTGTATATTATATTTTTAATCGAAAGGTATATTTATTATCGATTATAAGGACAAGAAATATAGAAATGAGGGAGAAGGGGGGGGTCTGAATCATATCGTCAACCGCAATCAATGGAAGGTTGCCACGATACGACATGTGTTGCAAGTGACAGCTGATGGCTATGCCTCTCTTCTCCATACAACAATCACTTGCATCCTTTTAAAGTGTTTTATTTGATTTTAATCATCGAGAACTTGTAATACGAATTCTAACCGTCTAAAATTTTAAATGGACACCAGTCAAAAACCTAGTCGAAACGAAATGCCAGAGAGTCAAAAACCAAGATATTTATCAAGAAAAACCCTCCTAGTCCATTCAGGAAAACTTGATTTTGTTTTTATTTGTAATTGATAAGTAGATAACATTAAACTGTAATCTTAGATCTTGGAATAAAATTATTTTATTATTCACAGCTATAAGCCCAATAATTCCCCTACCTATACTTGGCAGACTCATAAATTTCTACTACTAATTATACATAGTTTTCATTAAAGTGACCGATAATTGGAATGAAATAACTGCCTTTTTTCTCCTTCTGGGATCTTGTACTAGTTAGTGAAGGAATGCAGCCAGGGTAGAGAGGTTTGATAACCGATTACTTGATTACTGATAGGTCAATTCTTAAGTTTCGGCATATTTTGATAATTTTGAAATGGAGAAATACACCAGAGAGATATTGAACGTCGTCAAAGTGCTTGGATTTACTCTTGCTTATTTACAATTTATAGAATTTAGAACTAGAAGAGATGAGCTGCGATATTGAAGAGATAGATAGAGTGGGCTCGGGGATCCTCAGGTCGATAGTGTAAATATTGTATATCAAAGTGTAAACCTAATTAGTGATTATTATTGTTATAAATTTCACTATCAATACACACAATTTTGATCCAAATTACTCACAGCCTTTATTTTCAAAAGCTCTCTAACGTTCCTTGAAAACGGCCTGAGGGCTGAAACGTTGGAGAGCTTTTGAAAATAGAATTGAGAGTAATTTGGATCAAAATTGTTTATGTTATTAATGAAATAAATCAATCTCAAAAAATCATTAATCTAATATTGTGAACTGGGATCCAAGATGGCAGTGTTCAAGACAGCCTTTAAAGAAATAAAAGAAAATTTTGTAACAGTGTTTTCAACAATGTTAGATGGGAAATTAGCCTGCAGATAAGATTTTAAAAAATAAGACATCAATATTTAAGGTTGTCTCCTTGAAAATGGCCTGAGGGCCGAAACGTTGTAGAGCTTTTGAAAATAAAAGTTGAGAGTAATTTGGATCGAAATTGTGTATGTTAATAATAAAATAAACCACTCTCAAACAATCATTATAATAAATCATTAATCTATTTAATTTATAATTTTAATATTTTCTTGAGACTGAAAATTTTTTTAAAATAAATAATTTAAATTCTATCCATTATAGTCTCAAAAACTAATCTATTGTTATAAATATTTTTTTCTTTTTATCTACATAATTTGTATATTGATCATTCTGTTTATGTATATTTAGAGCGAGAGATTTTAATTATTTTTATGAATTTTTTAATGTTATGTTATTTTTTATTATTATTTATTTATTTTTTTAGTATGAATGTGATCAGTTATCACTATTACCTATTCGCCAACAATGACAGATTATAATATTTATCAATAAATAAAGTTTTGAAATTAAACAAAACATAATACTGAAATAGAAGGCAATCACATACTTTAACATTTAAATATTTAACTATTTCATCACCGTTCAAACCAAATACATGTTGCACAAGACTATTCTTCAGAAAAACCTCCCTATAATAGATTTAATTATCTGAGTAATTCAAATGACAATGGGCAATCATTTGTTCTCGGGACAATGGAAGGATTCTAGCTTTATTCAGAACTCATTGAAGGACTGTTCATTGCTTAGCAATCGCAATGGCCGACTTGCAAATAACAATTACATAAATGCCAACTATATACCCCAGCCAATCACTAACGAACGCTCAACTGGTTAAAATCGATATTTACAAAGAGATTCGATAATGCCATGGCGGAGAATTATTATTACTTAATGCTGGATCTACAAGTATACCACTTTAGTACAAGAGCCCAAGAGGAGAAAAAAGGCAGTTACCTCACCCCAATTTTTGATTACTTTAATGAAAACTATAATTAATAGTCAAAATTGATGAGTCTGCCAAGTAAAGGTAGGGGGAATAAAAAATGGCGGCTGTTTCAAAACCTTAAAAAAACATTAACTTTTCATTCAAAGCTCAATATCTTAAAAAATACCAACAGCAATAGAAAATCTAAAAGAACATTATTTAAAGGAGAGTAAATTTTCTGAAATATAGACTCATCATAATATAGCTATTTACGTCCAATAGTTCTCGAGATATAGCTTTTTAAAAAACAACATTTCATAAAAATGTACTGAAATATCAATAGTTAGTGAATCTATTTTGAGAAATCAATATATCTATAACCATTAGACGTACAGATGTCTATTAGCACTCAATTTAAAGCTAGTTTAATGAACTATAAAGTAGTTTATGACGTTTATTTTCGTAGATATAGTAGTTTTCATGATATTTGCGAAAATAAATTGATTTATAGTTGTTCGGACAATAAGTTTGATTTATGAAACACTTTATTTCAGTAACGATTGGACGTACAGATGTCTGCTAGCGCTCAAATTAAAGCTAGTTAAATTGACTACAAAATAGTTAATCGTGTTTATCTTTGTAGGAGTAGTAGTTTTTATGATATTTGACTAAATAAACTCACAAAATGTTAATTTTCACTTTTTCTTATAAAAAGTTTGATTTTTTAAATAATATATCTCTAAATCCATTAGACGCACACGCCAACAATCAAAATAAAGGAAATTTAACTTACTATAAAGTAGTTTATAACACTTATCTTCGTAGGGATAGTAGTTTTTATATTATTCACATATGAATATAAATTTGGCAAATGAAAATTTGTCCGAACAACTATAAATCAATTTATTTTAGCAAATATTATGAAAACTACTATTTCTACGAAAATAAACGTCATTAACTACTTTATTACTCATTAAACTAGCTTTAATTTGAGTGCTAATAGAAATCTGTACGTCAATTGGTTTTTGAGACATAGATTTTTCAAAATAAATTCACTAACTACTCATCCATACATTCTTTTAAAAGCTATATCTCGAGAACTATTAAACATCATAGCTCTATAAGGGCTCATATTTTAGCAAATTTACTCTTCATTAAATAATGTGCTCTTAGGTTTTTTAGTGTTATTGGTAGTTTTTAAGATATAGAGCTCGGAATGAAAAATTAATTTTTTTTTATCGATTTGAAACAGTCTCCATTTTTTAATCCCCCTACCTATACTTGGCAGACTCATCAATTTAGACTAGTAATTATACATAGTTTTTATTAAAGTAATAAAAAATGGGGATGGAATAACTGCCTTTTTTCTCCTCTTGAGCTCTTGTACTATATGCATTTAACATAACTTTAAATATGGAAGCTCATAATCCTATACTTATAATAATTAACATGATAAAACATTTTAAATTAAACACATCATGAAGACCTAAATGTTCCACCTGTAACCGACCTAGCCCGAACCAGATACCAATCCATCATAAACGTGCTAACCACAGCCTCCCTCTTCAATTTCTTATAGTTCTAAGAATTCTAGTTCTATATTAAAGTAATAAAAAATGGGGATGGAATAACTGCCTTTTTTCTCCTCTTGGAGTCATGTAGCACTTGTACAAACACTTGGTAAGCAGAGGGAAGAATAAACTCGGTATCTAAACGCTTGATTTTTGCTTTTGAATTATTTTTTTAGTATTACATTCAATTTACTCTATTCTCATTATAAGGAACAAATACATTTAATTGAAATAAAAATCTCAGCAAATTAGGTGGTAGATGATAAAAATTCATACAAATAGTACTACATAACCTATATTATATTCTATCTTCGTTCTAAAGATTTTATCAGAAACTTTTTAATTTAATTACCTGGATATATAATGTCTCTATAAATATATATTTGTGCTATGCTAAATCAAAAATAAACTGCTAAAGTTGATTAACAAGATTTGAAATTTTAAAATTGTATCGGCATCGAACCTTTGGTATAAAAAATTTAATTTTCCATTCGGAGCACTATATCTTAAAAAGTAGGAAAAACACAAAAAAACTTAAGAGAACGTCTTTTAAAGATGAGCAAATTTGCTAGAATATGATTCCTAAAAGAGTTATTTACGTTAAATAATTCTCGAGATATAGCTTTTTAAAAAGCAAAATTTCATAAAAATGTTGTATAGGACGTACTGAAAGATCAGTAATTTAATTTCAGAATAGTAAGTTAAATTTTCTTCATTTTGAGTGTTGGCAGACATATGATCTAGAGATATATTTTTTCAAAAATCCAACGTACAACTAGAAATTAACATTTTGTGAGTTTATTTTGTCAAATATCATAAAAACTACTACTCCTACAAAGATCAACATAATTAATTATTTTATAGTAAATTTGAGCGCTGGAAGACATCTGTGCGTCAAAAGATTTAAGAAATGAGTTTTTCATAGGTCGAACTTATTGTCGGAACAACTATAAATCAATTTATTTTAGCACATATCATGGAAACTACTATTCCTACGAAGGTAAAGGTCATAAACTTCTTTATAGTCCATTATAATAGCTTCAATTTGAGTGCTAATAGACATCTGTACGTCATATAGTTCTTGATATATAGATTTCTCAAAATAAATTAACTATCTACTTAACTTTCAGTAGATTTTTAAGAAATTTTGCTTTTTAAAAAGCTATATCGCAAGAACTATTGGACGTAAATAGCTCTTTTAGGGCTAATATTTCAGCAAATTTACTCTTCTTTAAATAATGTGCTCTTAGATTTTCTAGTGTTGTTGGTAGTTTTCAAGATATAGAGCTCCGAATGAAATATTAATGTTTTTTTAAGGTTTTGAAACTTGGCAGACTCATCAATTTTTACTAGTAATTATACATAGTTTTCATTAAAGTAATCAAAAATTGGGGTGAGATTTGCCTTTTTTTCTTCCTGGCTCTTGTACTATTAGTCTATTGTTTAAATTTATTGTTATTTCTTTAAAAGTCCAAGGTTTCCGCCAATCCAGCCATCCCAAGAACAGTCTAATAAATAAGCATATCTTGAATATAAATTTACTCCTCAGATCCAATAGCTTAAATACTTTTTGCAGGCTGTTCTTCTCCAGGTTACTAAATGTATTGAAATCAACCTATTTTTCCACATTTCCATTAAATTTTAAAACTTTTAATCACAGATTAACACAACACTATTATGTTTAAATTACATTAATTGATCAGATCACCTAATTTGATCAAGTTGTACGTAAAATGTATGTATAATTCAGCCCATTTTGTGTATGACATAGTTATGTATATCAAATCAAATTTTATTAAGAGAGTAGTAACTCCAGGTTATGTATTTTCTTAAATATACAACTTGAAACAATTCTGAAATGACAATTTCCTTTTCAATTTGAGTCACTCCTTAAAGGAAGTTTGAGAACAATTATAAAACACTCTGAGGTGGGCAACGGAGGATAAAAACAAAGCCATTATATTGTACTCAGAGCAAGCCTTAGTAATAACCTTCCTCCAGCTCCTGTACATCCTGGATTATCCTTTTACTGTAAAAAGAGCCCGGAGCAAATTAGGAGTAATCCTTTGTTCCTTTCTTTTGTTATTTTTTTCCTAAACGGTTCGGTGGAAGCAATTAAGACGCAATGTCACAGGAACTAATGGACCACCGTCTCCACGAGTTAAAGAATTAAGAAGCTGGAAGGAAAAATAAGTCTTCCTTTTATTCTATATCATTACTACAATAAAATATGAAAATGTAGCCAGGATATCTAAGGATAACGGGTAAAATATAGTAAGGTTCTTAGCGTATTAAATAATTCTTTCGGCCGGAGTAACCATGTTTAAAGTTCAGTCCTGGACAAAGGGTATAAACTTCCAATCCATCACATAAGACTGATCTACATGACTATAATAAGGCCTATCTTGACGTATGGAGTTGATCTTTGGGGCTCCATTAAACCACCAATTCCTCTCGTATTTAATCCTTACAATCCAAAATCCTTCGTAAAATACTCAATGTTCCTTACTTTTCCACAGATAGAAACATACATAAGGGTTATTCATGATCATGTTAAAACTATATAGCATATAACATGGTTGAAAGTCTGTTAAATAGAGAATGACGTCACGAAACAGACTAGTTCAGCTTGTCCTCATTTTGTTCGTTGTTGAGTTAGGTTACTTGCTTGTAGTTTGTGCTTTGATTGTGTTAGTATTGGTTGGGATGTTTTTATAACTAATAAAGCAATGGATGACAATAATAATAACAATAATGTAATGACAGTTGTCAATAAGCTCAACTTGATTTTCTTCCTCACAAGATATGATCAACAAGACACTCAGTGACCAAATTTTCACTTTTGAAATGAAGAATTACTTTAGTTAGAACTTAGAAGTAAACAACAACATGGAACTTTGGCAGGAAAGGTTACAAAATGAATGGCAGAGAAAATCCACTAGAAGCTCTTAGTACAAGAGCCCAAGAGGAGAAAAAAGGCAGTTATCTCACCCCAATTTTTGATTACTTCAATAAAAACTATGTATAATTACTAGTCAAAATTGATGAGTCTGCCAAGTATAGGTAGGGGGATTAAAAAATGGTGGCTGTTTCAAAACCTTAGAAAAACATTGATTTTTCATTTAATATTTCATTCGGAGCTCTATATCTTGAAAAATACCAACAACACTAGAAAATCAAAGAGGACGTTATTTAAAGAAGAGTAAATTTTCTGAAATATCAGCCCTAAAAGATCTATTTACGTCCAATAGTTCTCGAGATATAGCTTATTAAAAAGAATTACTGAAAGAATAGTAGTTAGTTGATTTAGATAAACATCATAAACTACATTATAGCTCATTAAACTACCTTTAATTTGATTCCTAATAAGACATCTGTAAACCGTCAAATGGTTTTTGAGATATAAATTTTCAAAATAAATTCACTAACTACTGATCTTTCAGTGCGTCCCATACAACATTTTTATGAAATGTTGCTTTTTAAAAAGCTATATCTCGAAAACTATTTAACGTACATAACTCTATTAGGGCTCATATTTTAGCAAATTTACTCTTCTTTAAATGACGTTCTCTTAGGTTTTCTTGTGTTGTTCTTACTTTTTAAGATACAGAGCTCCGAATGAAAAATTAGTTTTTTTTTATCGCTTTGAAACAGCCGCCATTTTGTATTTCCCCTACCTATACTTGGAAGACTCGTCAATTTTGACTAGTAATCATACATAGTTTTCATTAAAGTAATCAAAAATTGGAATGAGATAACTGCCTTTTTTCTGCTCTTGGGCTCTTGTACTATATGCATTTAACATAACTTTAAATATGGAAGCTCACAATCCTATACTTATAATAATTAACATGGTAAAACATTTTACATTTAACACAACATCATGAAGACCTAAATGTTCCACCTGTAACCGACCTAGCCCGAACCAGATACCAATCCATCATAAACGTGCTAACCACCGAAAACCACTCCCTCCCTCTTCAATTTCTTATAGTTCTTCTACTTTGGATATGTTATTGCAGTTCTAATAATGGATACATTCTCCACAGGACTGTATCATGCCATTGCAATCCAAAATCAACATTACAACGTATATGTTCTTGTAAATACAGTAGAAAATATCAATAAATTAATAAAAAACAACATCTTCAAAAGATAGGCCACTTATCATTGCTATTACCCAAAGAAAATCGATTCAAAATTTCAGAAATTGTAAAGATTACGGAGATGAACAGGTACATCTTATATATGTATCCGTATACTGTATTTTATTCGAAAGGTATATTTATTATACACAAATCACTTCAGTATATACTTCTTTTTTCTATAATTCTTCTAAAATTATCACAGCAAGGTAAATCCATTATTTTCATATGGGCTCCAAGCCACATTGGCATTGTTGGTAACGAGCTCGCAGACAAAGCTGCCAGAGAGGCACTCATGCTCCCTGGCCGAGGCATCGCCGTTCTTACCCCATCAGAACTCAGTACACCCCTTAAATTACAAATATTAAAAAATGGCAGGCCAAGTGGGATGAAAGCTCTCCTAGTAAATTAAAAAGAATAAAACGATCAGTAAAACTATGGTCAACATCCTACCGCAACAGCCGCAGGGAGGAGGTTGCTCTGGCCCGCTTGAGAATAGGTCATACTCTCCTCACGCACCCTCACCTGATCAGAAAACTGCCACCTCCAACGTGCAAATATTGTCAGTCCATTCTTACGATTAGAAATGATTTCGAAGAATCTACTCACTATTTGCCAACAATAAACAGGATAGGACTGACCCCAAATTTATCCGAAGCTCTCGCAGATGAGGAAGCTAAAATTACACGAGTATTTTGAATTTTTAAAAGCACGTCGCCTTCTTTATAAATTATAACTCCTCTTCGATTTTTATGTTTTTTATTTATTTTATTTTAAATTATTTTTCTATTTTTTATTTATTTATTTTTTTTTACTTTTATCAAGCCATAGGCGTTGATGACCAGGGGATTTTACGCCTTTAAGCAACAATCAACAACAACTTCAGTATATACAAATCAAATTATCCATCAGGATTTTCTAACCAACCAAACCCACTTGTTTCTAATCTGGCTTTTCTTTCACTACTTAGTGTAAAGAAAAATCAACAAAAAATAGTCAAAAACTATTTATTATCCGACGATTCGCCCCCAATATGTTGGCAAAATAAGATAATAAGATGGAAATAACGTAAACAACGGTAGTGTCGAAAATTATGTAAATATATGTGAAAAATAATATTTAAAAAATAAACTAAAAGAAATACAAATAAGATGTACAATAATAAGTATATAGAGAGAAATACTTTATTCATCTATGCTCCCCAAATACATCAGGTTGCTATATCACTCATAATACTTATCAATCCGTAATCGGACATATATAAATTACATATAATTACATGGTATAATAAGATATAAAGAAAACAAAATATAAAAGAAATAACATAGTATTAGATTTAAAATGAACAGGAGACGTAATAAAAAGTAAAATAAACAAGTAGATGTGAGTAAACAAAGTTTAACTCACTAAAAGAAGGAAAATAAAGGTCGAGAAAGAATAAAAAATAATAATAATAATAAATAAGTAAAGAGCAAATGAGGACCAATTTTCTTTTTATATTGCTACCATTGTCTATTTTATAGTATAGCTATTTTTATTTCTTCTTCATGTTTTTAATTATGTTTTTAATTAAATATTTACATAATGTTAACACAACCTCAATTTACCTTTTAGTATTGTATTATCCTACTATTTGTATTGTTTTAGCTCTGATAAAGCTCAACAAAGTGGGGCGAAACATCGCCAAATAAACCGTTGATAACTATTTTTTTTAATTTTAACCAGATCCCCGATCATCTTCTTTATAATTTGAAATGAACGGCCAATTATTTATATATAGATATATATTATAATGAATAGTGTTTTGAATCTCCACTTGGATAAAAATTATTTAATTTAAACAATACCTACCAGACTTCATTGTGAATAAGTGACAAAAAGCAAATGTAGGATAGACATAGAGTGTGGGGGGGGGGAGGGAAGATGACGGTCACATAGAAGTATAATAAATTATAATATAAAAATTATAGATTAATTATTTTATATATTCTTGTTTGAGTGTGGTTTAGTTTATTCTTAATTTAAAACAAATTTGATTCTTTTTTTCTCTCAACCTTTAGTCTTTACAATTTTTCCAACGTTTCGATCCTCAGAACATTCTCAATTCAGTTCATATTGATGTCATTTCCTTTTTCAAATCTTAAAAATGCAGGTTAATTGCCTTTGTCGCATATAACCTTTTCTAAAAAAATTTTTTTTTAGATTAAAACTTTTACAAAACACTTTTCTTCCTTCCTTCATTTACATTGCTGGAAATGACATCAATATGGAGGTATCCTTCATAATGGGATACCTGAGGGTCGAAATGTTGGAAAAATTGTAAAGAATAAAGTTGAGAGAAAAAAAAGGATCAAATTTGTTTTAAATTAAGAATATAAAAATTATAGGAAAGTATGATAATAATAGTAACAATAATTATTATCAGTGGAGAAGATAATCGGGGGGCGTGGTCAGAAAAAAAAATCCAAATAATAAAAAAAAACTATTTATTCGTGCGGACGTTTCGACCTCAATTTCAGCTCTTCATTAAAGCTCCTGAACAAAGTTGAAAACCTGAAACTCAGATCGAAACCTCGGCACGAATAAATAATTTTTTGATTATTTGGATTTTTCTGCTGACCACTCCTCCCCCCCACCCATCTTTTCCACTTAATAATCTACGGTCACCTATCTACACATCATTATATAACACTGGAAACATAAATAGAAATTAAATGATAGAACACGTATTGTCTACCTCAATGTTGTCTTTACTGTATTTTTCATCTGTATATGTAACTTTCAAAAAAATTGATTAATTAATTAATTGGTAATTTTTTAAAAATAAATAATTCAAATTTTATCCATTATAGTCTCAAAACCTTTTATTTCTCTTATAAGTCCGACGTTTCGGCCAATCCTGCCATCTTCAGTGGCAATCTACTTAATACAACTCTGAAACTATATAATTTAAAAAACTCTAATTCCATGCAGGCTATTCTGCCCAGTGTAATAAAAGTTTAAGGAATAGTATCTGCTGATAAATGATTTTGACATTGTTTTAAGTGATATTTGACTAATTAGAAATTGATGTTTTTGACCTGGGGAGAATAACCTGCATGGACTTAGAGTTTTTTAAATTATATAATTTCAAATTTGTATTAAATAGATTGTCCCTGAAGATGGCCGGATTGGCCGAAACGTCGGACTTAGAAGAGAAATAAAAGGTTTTGAGACTATAATGGATACAATTTGAATTATTTATTTAAAAATAATTAGTATACTTTATATATTATTATTTTAAATCGTCAACATATTTTTAGTTGTTTTGTACCTTTTTTAGCCCTGATGAAGCACTTCAAAGGGGCGAAACGTCGGCAAACAACTAATTAACTATTTTTGTTCCTTTGTGCCGCACCCCCGACCATCTCCTTCACATTTAAACGCGTTTATATTATAATGTAGGCGCCATGGGATTATAAGGTACGACAGTACAAAATCCAGGCATATAAAAAAGGCAGTTATCTGTCACTCAAAAGAAAACTGCTGCAACTATCATACAAATCTGATAGTGGGACAGTACTGCCACGAAAAGAGTGGCCTAGGAAAAAAAAATTATAACATAAGGCAGAACCGATGTTCAACTATGAGAGTAATGAAAAACCATTCGCCATTGCTGAGGCTATTAGTGATCGTCACAGGTCTTAAGCGTAAATAATTCATAAAAGATTTGTCCATTTGATTGCGTAAGAGAAATCAGTAATCGATAGCTCTTTGTCAACTCGATATTTTGCGTTTTTGTCCTCCCAAGGACGAGGCATTAACGCTTTCTGCCTTCGTCACAGAATACAGAAAACGGAAATGAGATAGCGCGGAATGGCCAATGCCTCCCGAATCTACTATCGAGGAGGCAGCTCTATATTGGATTGGCTAGCAAGGTCGTGTTTCATCTTCCTTTGCCTCGCTAAGATGGAAGCAAGATGTTATACTCGTTTTTAAATGGACATTACAGTTATAAATTTCTTAAAAAGTAAGTTTCTAATAAACATCCTCTAT
Organism: Halyomorpha halys; assembly: GCF_000696795.3. Classification (NCBI taxonomy): domain Eukaryota; kingdom Metazoa; phylum Arthropoda; class Insecta; order Hemiptera; family Pentatomidae; genus Halyomorpha; species Halyomorpha halys. The sequence goes on from NW_027115129.1 coordinate 78,496, forward strand.
TAATAGTTACTAGCAGTAATTAGCAATTGCTAGATTAAGAGATATAGACATATTAATTGAAAACAATTGAAAGTTTGATATACATTAATATATTTAGTTTTTTTTTTTTAAATCGAACTTTATTTATCGATAGATATTACAATCTGCCAGACCGTTGTGGGCAATAGGTAATAGTGATGAATGATCACATTCTTACTAAAATAAAGTAAAATAAGAGTGAAAAAAAAGTATATAAAAATAAATAAAATCTCTCTTAAAATATATACAAACAGAAGGAAGAAGAAAATGGACATAATCAAACTATGGGCATGAAAAAATAAAATAATCTCTAGTCACATTTACACTGATATATACACAATCGACCTGAGGATCCCTGAGCCCACTCTATCCCCCACGTGTGAGGGGTAGAGCAGAGCTCAAAAGCTCCCAGCGCATCCCTCTCGCCGGATCACTGGTAATGAGCCAGTGGAGGCTGAGCAAGTGCGCTATAGCATTTTAGCAGTTATTAACACATTGGATTAATGCTTGAATCAATTGCTTATTAAAACAATTTAGTTCATAGCGGTAAATAGCATTGTTCAATAAAAATATATAGGAAAACAAATAGAAATAGATCACTTCGTCTGGGCTAAAAAGATACAAAAACAACTAAAAAAATAATATTTACATTTACTGCATGTATTTTTATGTAAATACACTAATAAATATCAATACATTATAAAAATAATATTAATAAAACCAATAAAAAAGAGGGCTTCACCATGGCTGCTCAAGATGATAGATTTACAGACATAAACTAAAGTCTATAAAGCTGTCATGAGCTTATCGAGCACTCTAAAATGGGGCGAAACGTCGGAAAATAAATAGTTTTTAACTATTTTTGTTCTTTTTGACCGCAACCCTGACTATATACTTCATATTTATAAATTATTTTCTAGCTATGTGTGATATTGTGTTTTCTGTCCTGAATTAGTCTAACCTCCTCAAGTAAGTTCATTGTCTTTAAGTTCAGGCTCGAGATTTGATGGTTGAAATCTCAATATTAATAAAACCAATAAAAAAAAACAGCAACGAAATATTGAGATGAGATATTTAAATAATAATCGAATCGCATAAATACTTAAATTAAACTTCTTCGGAATGCAATGAGAATACGAACACTCCCCCGGGTCCAGTGACAAACATGGAGAACTTAGATTAAGTTAGTTCTATAAAGTTAGTTATATCGTTGTCTTGTTCCGTTACTATGCAACTTACTTTTACAAACAAGTTACATGTTTGTAATTAGTGAAGAGTATTAAATGTCCAGGCATTAAAATTTAATCATTATTTATAAAATTAATGTAATAATTAAAATAGAAAAAAATTTTAAACTATATTTTAAACTAATTTATATTATTTTTATTCTTCAATGTAAAGGATTATTTAAATTTTTAAAGGTGCGGAAAAAATAACTCAATAATTAAACTATTTATTGTGAGCCAACGTTTCGTCCCATTTTTCGGGGCTTCATCAGGGCTAAGAAAAAATACAAACAACTAATATGATCTAACTGAAAATTATTAAAAAACAAGTTAAATTTATTATAAATGAACAAAGTAAATTTTAAAAAATATATAAATAAAATGTACAATGAAAATTAAATAAGTCTGAATTACAAAAAGATAATAGACAATTAATGAAAACAGAAATAATAGAGAAATACTCTATTTAGCCATGCTGACCAAATACATCGGGCTGCTACAATACCTGGTATACCAATCAATCGATATATACATGGTATACCAATCAATCGAT
>NW_027115129.1:80417-85475 GCF_000696795.3 Halyomorpha halys
ATCAATCGATATATACATGGTATACCAATCAATCGATATATACAAGGTATACCAATCAATCGATATATACATGGTATACCAATCAATCGATATATCCGGACATATATACAATAAATATATATATATTGTATATATCCGGACATATATACAATATATATATTTACATGATATAACAACTATTTTTTTTTCTACACTATCCTTCAATATTCAAATCAATAATCGTCTATACTCTAAATATAATATATTTTAACTATTTTTTTATTTTATTTATTTAATGTGATTTACAACTGTACAAATAATAAATACAATAAGTAAATATGTAGTATGTTTCATATACACTTGAAAATCTTAGGAAGGAACCACCCATTGGAGGTACTTCAAACATTAATTTAAATTAGAAGGTCCCGTGGCCATCTTTTTTTTTTCAACTATTTAAAATTGTATTCCATTTGACAATTCTATTCCATTTATTAGGCAATTTTATTCACTCTCTCATACCTCCCCATTCCAGTGATACGCAACCTACGTTTGATCCGTAAAACAAATTAAAAGAATTTATAAATATGAAGTATATAGTCAGGGTAGCGGTCAAAATGAACTAAAATAATTAAAAACAATTTATTTTCCGACGTTTCGCCCCATTTTAGAGTGCTCCTTCAGCTCACGACAGCTTTATAGACTTTGGTCAATGTCTGTAAATCTATCATCTTGAGCAGCCACATTTTTTTTTTTTTTTTTTGAGATAACTGCCTTTTTTTCTTCCCGGCTCTTGTACTACATTTGTCAACCACATGTTATTTCATTTTTCAGTGGAAGACTTGTTTCTAGGAGTGTCAGAAAGACCGCGCCCTGACCAGTAGAGAATGTCCTACTACCTTGGTTTTTACTCATGCAGTTTAGGATCTTAGGTCTTAGGTTAAGTCCTGAAGGTGTCTGACGCAACTATCCACGGGACTTTGCTTTTTAACTTTTCAATTATAAACTAATAATATAATACAGTTGTATAATAAGTTTAAATAAAAACATTAGAGGAAAAGTTGGGAAGGCGGACAGGAAGAGAGGATGCAATAATCGTTCCACCCCTCCCTTCGCAAATTGGATTGCTCACCTCACCACCTCCCCCTCGAGATAATTTTCAAGGCTGAGTTAACTGATATTTAATTCCGACCGCTATCTCCTTCCAGTTAAGTGCTTCTTAAATCTTCTTTAATGGCACTTCACAACATCCATCATCCAAATCGTTAATTATAAGAGATACACATAAAAAAGTATGTATATATATGGACTGTATGTATGTGTGTATATATAAGGATTTTAAAACAAAAGGAAGAAAAGGAGCTGTTTTACCGTTTCCTTGGAGCAGCCCTGATGAAGCCCTGCAAAGTGGGGCGAAACGTCGGAAAATATATAGCTGTAAACTATTTTTGTTTCACTTTTGACCGCAACCCTGACCATCTTCTTATATATAAAGGAAGAAAACTTTAGACAATTCAAGATGCCCGAAAAGTTCCAAGATTACTTAATTAATTATTTCATTTAATAGTTTTTATAAGTTAAAATAATTTATAAAATTACTTATTGGATCTCTTATTACGTCGATTAGAGTTAAGAATTTTATCCAAATAATTCGTGATTTTTAATCATAATTATTGAGATACTAATACTAATATACAAATTCGCACTTAAATTAAAGCTAGTTTCATGTACAGTTTTATGACCTTTATCAAAATGATTTATAGTTGTTCGAACAGTAAGTTTGATTTATGAGAATATTAGTCTTAGAAATCATAAGACGAACAGATGATTGCCAGCAATTAAATTAAAGCTAGTTAAATTTACTATAAAATAGTAAATAACGTTTATCTTTGTAAGAATAGCATTTTTTTATGATATTTGACAAAATAAATTAACAAAATGTAAAATTCTAGTTGTTCCCATAAAATTTTTGATTTAAAAAAAAAATATATATCTCTAGAACCATAAGACGCACATAAGTATGGCAGCACTCATAATAAAGGAAATTTAACTTACTTTAAGGTAGTTCGAGGAATATCTTCGTAGGGGTAGTTGTTTTTATGATATTGGCAAATGAATATAAAATTGGGACATGAAAATTTTGTCCGTAAAATTATAAATTTATTTTAGCATGTATCATGAAAACCACTACTCCTACGAAGAAAAACTTCTGAAACTACTTTATAGTACGTTAGACTACCTTTAATTTAATTTTTTTTTTTAAATTATTTATTTAAAGTAATTTACAACTGTACAAAATAATACAATAGGTAAATATGTAGTATGATTCATATACACTTGAAAATCTTGGGAAGGAACCACCCATTGGTGGTAATTCAAACATTAATTTAAATTAGAAGGTCCCGAGGCATCTTCTTTTCAGACGCCTCGGAGGATTATCAGGGATTGTTAAGGATGAAAGATTAAGAATTAATGGGTTAGGATGGTTAAGGAGTTTGGAATGAAAAGACGCATGTCTGTTTTGTGTCAAATCTGCTACGAATGGGATGTTAAGGTCTTTGTGAATGAGTTTATTTGTGATGTAATAAGGAGGATCAAGGATTTTACGTAGGATTTTGGATTGTAACGATTGGATGCGGGAAGAATTTGATGGTTTGGTGGAGCCCCAGAGCTCAATTCCATATGTCCAAATTGGTCTGATTATCGTAGTGTATACTAATTTTTTGTAGTGAATGGGAAGTTTAGAGCGTTTGTCAAGTAAGTGTTGTAGCAATCGGAATCTACGAGCAGTTTCTTGTCGTTTCAGTCTTGTGTGTGGATTCCAAGTTAGTCACTTGTCAAGATGGAGTCCTAAGTATCGAATCTGTTCAACAGGCATTAGTGGTTTAGTTAGAAAGGATACTGTAGGACAGGAGGGCAGAGGTTTACGACGGAGAGTAAAGGTGATCTGGTGGGATTTGTCAGGATTTATTTTGATTCTCCAGTTTTTACATCATTCTTCAATAGATGTTATGTGTGCCTGTAGTGTTTGTGATGCATTAGTTGGGTCGTTGTTTATAGAAAGTATACATGTGTCATCAGCGTATTTTGTTAGGACTGTGTTAGGGTGGAAGTAGGAATATAGGAAATATGTTGGGGGTAGGAATTGACGAAGTTTATAGAGCAGACCTGGATGCCAGATTCGATCAAAAGCTTGTTCAACATCGAGGAAGACTACCGTGAGCTTTAATTTGAGTGCTAATAAACAGACTTCTGTACGTCGAATAGTTTTTGAGATATTGATTTCTCAAAATAAATTTCAAAAGTAATGATTGTTGCAGTTTATAAAGCAATATCGGAACTATTGAACGTAAATAACTCTACTAGGGCTTATATTCTTGAAAAATATATATTTTACACATTCCCAAACCTAAAAAAAAAAAAAAAAAAATCGATCTATTATTAGTAAAATACGAGACAAAAATAAAAACTCGATGTGTTCACTGAAAATCACGATACTATACGTCTTTTGAAGATTATCTGATAAACAAATAAAATCAGATGAAGGTTACATGAGCTTGAAGAAGGTTAACTTATTGTGACATAGAGATGATGGAGTGTTATCATACCGTGCCAAGAATCCCGAGGCTTTAGTTGTCAAAAAAATATAATATATCATAGGCGTTGACTTATTTCTTAAAAATTCAGATACAAAATTGCTTTTAGGAATTTTAAATAATCATAAATTTCTATCTAATAATGCTTATGACAATCAATCCAAGAGAATCCCTTAATATCAGTTTACTTATCTCTGTATCACAGATACGCTTTTAAGGACAGATTCACTAGTATTCCGCCTTTGAGATTAAAACGACAAGATTACAAGATGAAATATAAATAATATTTACGTCTTTAAGACATATTTTCATCTTTTTTAAAATTTTATTTGTCATAAAGAAGATGGAAAATCGTGAGTAATGGTAGTATTTTTATCTAATCATAAATTTAGGTTAATGGTAATTCATAAATAACGTATTCTAAAGATAGATTAGTAGACTTCATAGTACTACATTAAATAATCCGCAATGAAATATTTTAGTATTGCAGGCAGATTTAAGGATAAAATGCCGCAAAAGATTGAATTTTAGCGGTTTAGATACGTTAAATTTTATATAGATTGTTTTAACTAAATCACCATAAGATATTTTGGTGCCAGAATCCCTTACTCTTGTTCTATGCCTTAAAAAAGCCGTCAGTTCAGAATCTCTGGCCTTATTTTTGTCTAAGGTCGAGATGAAACTGAATTGTTAAAATATAAAGGCAGACTACAAAAAAAAAAAAAAAAAATAATAAGCCCAGGGAGTTTTATAGTGAACATTAGAAAATTGTTTTTATTCCCTACAGAGTCCTAGGAATCCTAAATCCTTTTTATGATGCGAGAACAGTGGGATCTGCTTCCCAAGGGACTCCAAGATGTAGATGTCCTGGAGTTGGGTTTGTTATAGTCGGCCCGAAACAGGATAAAATGTACTCGCTCCAATGGGCTCACAATATGAGGATCCCAAATTGCTCTTTTTATGTAGCCACCGTCTCTGACCTAGTTATCATGCGTAGTATCTTCAGAGAATCCCTTACATAGTAAAGAATACAACATTAGGGCTAAGGGATATAATAATAATAATAATAATAAAACGAAAGGACTATATATTTTTATATTTATATTTTACAAGGAGGTAAACCTACTTCCGCTACCTAACAGCGGACCAATCCCCATTTTGCAAAATATATAACTGTTCATTTAACTGAAATACTCGTTAGTAAAAGAATATTAGGGATATTCATGATGTTGTGTTAAATGTAAAAAGTTTTAACATGCTAAATGGTATTAATGTAGGATTCTAAGTAGACTAATTTAAAGTCCATGTTAAATGTTAAATGCACAAGAGCTCCTAGCGGATTTTCTAAGCAACTTGTCTTATAACTTTTCCTTCCAAAATTTCATGTTATTGTTTACTTTTAAGTTTTGATTAAAGTAATTTCTTACAACACATATAAAGTAACAGTTTGGCCACTAAGTACCTTGTTGATCTTCTAACTTGTGAG
>NW_027115129.1:86415-87997 GCF_000696795.3 Halyomorpha halys
TATTTCGTTTTACCACGGTAAAAGAAGGCAATTTTTTCGATTTGACATGAGTTTTTCCATTTAACACACTTTAACATGTTAAACCAAAGATGGGGTATTCATGATCTTTGGTTTAACAGTTATAGTAATGGACTCTCAGCCATGTTACATGTTATATCGTTTTAACATGCTAAAAGAAGGAAACATTTCTCCATTTAACATGGGTTTTTCCATTTAACATGTTAAACTAAAAATCATAAGTACCCCTATTGTATAACTGTGATTTACATGTAATCTGTAGTTCAGGTTATTTTTTTTTTTTTTTTTTACAAATCGTAAGTAGAAAGATAAATAAAGTTCAAGTGTTTTAACTTGTCCTTCAATTAATACAAATAAATTTTTACCTGAAAAGATAGGAAACTGCACGTCGATTTCGACTATTAGATCACTTACTAGACAAACGGTCTAAACTTCCAAAACATTACAAAACACTGATTTACATGACTGTAATAAGGTCAATCTGAACATATGGAGTTGAGCTTTGGGGCGCCACTAATTCTTCGAATTCCTCTTGTATCCAATTCTTACAATCTTAAATTCTCAATGCTCCTTGCTATGTCACAAATCATACAAAAAGACCTTAATATTTCATATGTAACCGATCTAGCCCGAACCAGATATCATTTCTTCCATTATAAACTCCCTAACCAACACTAGTTTCTAACCTTTTTCCTCTTCCATTTCTGACAATCCTCCGAGCCGCCTAAAAAGAAGATGGCCACGTGACCTGCTAATGTAAAACGTCATTAGAGTGCTACTAATGCGTAGTTTCTCTACACGCCTGTATAACTCCGTTGCAAACTAAAATAAAATTTACTGGATCTATAAACATAGAATGTACAATTTCAATAAAAAAAAATAATTTGAGTTTTTAAAACTGATTTATTACTTAAACTAACATATATTAGTTAAATATCTTTATTATTTCTTTAAAGATATTTCTTATTTACATGATAAAGCATTTCAATGCTCCTTACGAAGAGAGCGTCCTGAAAGGACTACAATGGCACTGATTGTTTGGCTGAGAAGAAGACCGGTTCTACTAATATTAGTGTTGGCCATCGAGGCAGTACTCGCTGAGCTATAGTCTCCTTCATCCGATGAGCTAACAGGTAGGAGTTCATGCTGGATCAAGAAGTTTGGCACTTGCCACAAATCCTACACTTGTACAAATTCTTGGTAAACGAAGGAGGCAACAAACTTAGGTATTCACACGCTTGTTTTATTATTTGGAATTTTTTCGGCTAAAACATTCGATTCACTCTATTTTCATTATAAAAATAAACAAAACAAAGAAATGAGTAATGTTTTACCATAATTTACGAGGTTTGAAGTAGGATCTCAAATCAACGGACACTCGATAAAAAAAATGTTCAAGCTTTAAGATTTTATTCACTTTGTTCCCAGAAATAGAGGAGACTACAAAATTGTCTGTAAAAGAAAAATACAAGATCCTTCATGTTGATATTTCCAAAACTCTGGAAAATTCAGTCCATTACCGCTGGAGCAGTCAGTAAGAATATAAGAAAATATATATATATAT
>NW_027115129.1:88775-92612 GCF_000696795.3 Halyomorpha halys
AGTGTTACAGGCGTGTAGAGAAACTACCCATTGGTAGCACTCTAATGACATTTTACATTAGCTGGTCTCGTGGCCATCTTCTTGTCAGGTGCCTCAGAGGATTGTCAGGAATGGAAGAGGATGCAAGATTAGAAACTAGGGGGTTTTGTGTGGTTAGAGAGTTTATAATGGAAGGAGTGATATCTGGTTCGGGCTAGATCGGTTACATTGGGAACATGATGTATGATTTTATTTGTGACAAAGTAAGGAGCATTGAGGATTTTGGATTATAAGGATTGAATACGAGAGGAATTCGAAGGTTTAGTGGAGCCCCAAAGCTCAAATCCATTTGTCCAGATTGCCCTTATTATAGTCATGTAGATCAGTCTTTTGTAATGGATTGGAAGTTTAGACCGTTTGTCTAGTAAGTGCTGTAATAGTCGAAATCGACGTGCAGTTTCCTGTCTTTTCAGTCTGGTGTGCGGATTCCAGATTAATCGCTTGTCCAAATGTAGTCCAAGGTAGTGGATCTGTTCGACAGGGGTAAGAGTAACATCAGTTTTCCAATTTAAGGCGCTTTTTAAATATTGCTCGATTTGACTATCTTAAAGTCTTCTCTTTCCATTTTAAGCTTGTATTTCAAAAGTGATATAGGAACGCCGCTCCCTGGGGGGTCTTACTGGGGCGGGTCCGGCCGGAAAGGGTTGCCTTTTTTCTTGTGAGATCATGACATGTCGTACATCGACCAACCAACTATATTTTGGGAACATCTCGAGATTTTATTGTTTCATATTCGTTTTCATTTAGATATAATCTAATAATCATATTATCCCCTACAAAAAAAAAAAAACATGTTTAAATAAATATTTTCAAATGAATATTTGAACATGATGTTACAAATCAACTTTTTCAATAAAAATTTAACCTACCTACTCATAAATAATGTTAAATAATAACTTTCTGGAAGTGGATATGTTGACATTTTAAATTTTGAATTTAATAGAAATTTAAATTTTCTATGTGAGGGATGAATCCCCTAGTTTCTAACCTTGCATCCTCTTCCATTCCTGACAATCCTTCGAGACGCCTGAAAAGAAGATGGCCACGAGACCCTCTAATGTAAAATGTCATTAGAGTGCTAACAGTGGGTAGTTGCTCTACACGCCTGTAACACTGCATTTTAACTAAGATCAAATTTACTGAGTGTATTATATAATATACAGTTGTAAATTTTAATAAAGATGTTAAAAAAAAATATGTGAGAGAATAAATCTGTTAATATAAAAACAAGTTTTAGATTGTCTTCTTGACAATAGCGTAAGAGGGCCGAAACGTCGCAGAGTGAAATAGACTTATGTTAAGAGTAAAATATCATTTGAAATTGTGTTATTATAAAAAATAAAGGTTCATACCGTGCTTACTTAGTAGTACCAACACTGACAGTAAAATAATAAATAAAATAAAATTACTTACAGTTGTGTTAGAAGTGAAGAGCCCACTGACTTGCTACCTTAAAGTAAACACAACATTAGTAAGTATCAAATAATACAATTAAAATTAATTAGTAATAGTTAATATAATTAAAAGTAAGTTACTACTGAAATATTTTTTAAAAATTTATTTAATGTAATTTACAACTATGGAATGTTTCATTTACACTTGAATTTTGGGAAGGAATCACCCATTGGTGGTACTTCAAGCATTAATTTAGATTAGAAGGTCATAGATTGATATGAATGAGAGATTAAGTATTAAGTATTAAGTTACTTTAAGATAGAGCAATATTTAAAAAGCGCCTGAAATTGAAAAACGGCATGAAACCCTCCACTCCCGCCCTCCATGGTAGCCTAACTTATCTGAAACAGACAATTATAGCGAGTAGGTTGGTCGATGGACGACATGTCACAATCTTACAAGAGGAGATCATAACACTAAAACAAAGGCAATCCTTGCCACAATTCTGCCCCGTATAAACAATATACATTTTATATACTTATATGCATATTTTATATACTTATATACATTATATATGCCACGGTAGCGACTGTCAGTTTGTAGTTGTTATAGGTATTATATTTATAATATACCCTCTGCTTCTATGGAAAGTATATACAAAAATAATATAGCAGTCACGAATTACTTTGAGCTATTCGTTCCATAATGTACCAGGATGTTTTTATAAATTTTCCAGGTATTTTAATATGTAAAATCAATTATACAAAGAGATATAACGGTCTATAACTCATTTTTCATATAACACGTGGATACAGCAATTCCCGGTTACGAAAATAGAGAAATACCGTCATTTCACAGGCGGGTGAACACTTGAAAGTCTTTTTACTCGCTGCTATTGTACGCTTGGAAATTAGACAACATTAGAAAGTAGATTATTTTTTTTTAAATGGCCAACAAAACTAGAAATGAATAACAATAATACTTATTAGGGCTATATAGCAAAAGCTAAGGACTAAATATAGTATTTGTGTATTTAAATATAGTATAAACCACATCCTAAAAGTAAAAAAAAATAATCATTTTTTGTTTACAAAGATTACTCATCATCTTTACTTTATCTTGGCTATAGATGGATTATATAACGAGAAAAAAGAATTGCTATCTCAAAAAATTTCGAATTCGAGTTTTCGACAGAAATACACGTTTTGAGTCCAAATAACCTGGTTTCGCAAACTGGTAAGAGTCCCTGGATCTTAACCAACGTTCAAAACTAACTATTTACTTGTTAACTATTACTATTTATTGTTAACCAATGCCCTTTTTCATAATGAAAGCTAATAGTATTAGTTCATAGTACAAGTGTAGAAAGTAGTGTGGTAATTATACTAATACAAATTTTTTTCATGACAGGGATGACTATTAGTGATATTACAGGAATTAAATAGTACTAAAGTACAAGTTACTATTGTATAAGCCTGTGTAATTGAGTTAAGATAAATCTACAAGACTGATAGTATTAGTTTGTACTCTATTTATGAAACATATATAAAAGTCGATAGAAGGATAAGTGTGACAGAGCAGACAGCTCCCCTCGCCACACTCCATCGGTCAACAACAAAGGCACCGGCTTTTACAAGAATTTTAGACATGTCAGAAAAAAACCTACACATGACATATTTAATATTGTTTTCGACCGCCAAGGATATTTAATGCTGTCACAAGGCGTTCAATAACTCTTGACAAATATCTTAAAACATTTATATTCTCGTACCTGAACTATTTGGAGTATATTTGGATGATTTTTTTTTTGGTCATTCCACTAAAAAAAATATAACTCTACAAAGTATTATCTAAACAGAAATAAAAAAATATTGGAGAGGGTCTGTGCCCAAGAAGGAAGAAAACTAGTAATCAAACAAAACAGAGCCCCTTAAAAACAAAAAAAATCATTTCTCCAACGTTTCGGCCCTTAGGCTATTATCCTAGAGTGATTAATAGTGATTTGTTAAGAATAAAAGTTTTAAAATAGGTTTTGACGCATTAAAATTATATAGTTTTGTAAGTAGATAGCGATTTTGTAAAATTTGAATAGAAAACTGTTATGATACTATTTTTATAATTATTTTTGTGTTTATTGTTGACATGAGAAATTATCATATCATATCATATATTGAAAAAACATTTTTAGTGATATGTGACAAATTAATAATATGGTGTATTAATAATTAATACATGCCGTTTTCCAATTTTATTTTTTTTATTTTAATATTTATATATTGCTATTTACAACTGTATTATTAATTACAACATTATATTACATTTAGTAAATCTGATCTAAGTTAAATTGGAGTGTTACAGGCGTGTAGAGAAACTACCCATTGGTAGCACTCTAATGACATTTTA
>NW_027115129.1:92662-110855 GCF_000696795.3 Halyomorpha halys
CTAAAGTACAAGTTACTATTGTATAAGCCTGTGTAATTGAGTTAAGATAAATCTACAAGACTGATAGTATTAGTTTGTACTCTATTTATGAAACAGGGCCCTGTTGTCATCTTTGTTTCAATCTGACAGTCCTGACGAAGTCCGAAAAACATTGGTTAGCAATAATATTTTTTTAATGAGGTGTAGATACATAAATAGTGTTGAAAAAAATGTATAGTCTAATAACTGGAGATGGTCGGTGGGGAGAGGGAGGTGCGGTCAGGAAAAAAAGGACATAAATAAAAACAAAAAATTATATATTCATGCCTACGTTTCGACCTAAGTTTCAGGTCATCAGGGCTATAAAACAAAAAGAGATAACAACCATCATTCAGAGAAACATAAAATTAAATAAGGAACAAATTTGGAAATTTTCATAACAATGAATTGAATATTAAAAAAAAGTTGATCAATAATCATGGAATTAGACGATGACAATGAAAGATAAAACATAATATTATATAGGTGAGACGATTTGTATAAGATAAGATACGTAAGTAGTGTCCATAAAATTGAAAAACAATTTTAATCTATATATTGAACAATATGTATGTATTTATTTATATATAAGTTACTTACCCATTGTATCAGATATTTCATTTTTCTTTTATATTGTTCAATATGTTGACTCAAATAGTTTTCCAGTTTTTTAGCAACTACTATCAGATACATACCTATATAATATTATATTTCATCTTTCATTGTTATCAATCTGCTACCGTCTAATTACATGATTATTGATCAACTATTTTTAATATTCAATTCATTAATATAAAAATTACCAAATTTGTTAGTTAATTATTTATTTTTATGTGTATCAGAAAGATGGTTGTTATATTTTTTTGTTTTATAGCCCTGATGAAGACCTGAAACTCAGGTCGAAACTTTGACACGAATAAATAATTTTTTGTTTGTGTTTTTTTTTTTTGCTAACTGCTCCCCCCCCCCCCAACCAACCATCTTCTCCACTTAATAAATAGTTGTCTTCTACTACTTTGATAACTTTATTGACGGCCACCCGGACTATCTTCTTACAGTTTATTTGGAAAAAATTAACAGTTCTCATTTTTACAAATACAAAAATATTAAAGATTTGTATGAATAACTAAAGGATAAAAACAAAAATAGTAAATATAAAAATATCCGATTCGAATAGGAAAAGCAGAGATTCGCCCGATTGTTCTCTATTGTGACATTATTATCTTTTATTAAGCTGGTTGCTCGGCAAGAACAAATTTTATTCGTTATAACTACCTCAAGAAACCCAAAAAATAGGAATTTTTATAGCACAAGGATAGAAATTTTTTTTTATACCCGATTCTGTTCAACACATGGGGACATGAATAGGTTACAAAATTTATTTTTTGTATTTATTGATCCTTAGGTACAGTATCACTATTTACAAGAACACTAATTTTTTTTAGTATTAAATGATTCAGCATTTAATTGGTCTGTTCCAACCACTGCTATAGGTCTGTCCCAACCACTTCTGACTGTCCGGTACTGAACAGAACATGCATAGCACGGGTTTTTAGATCCCAAAACCTGCCCCAAAATACTAAACTATTATACTAATGGTTAATTACTGAGGAATAAAATAAAATTAAAAATGAATTCAAAAGTGAGTCAAGAGGTCTGTTTCAACACCCGATTCTTACTGTTCGGAGCACGCGCATTATTGCATGAGTGATAAAACCCAAAATTTTTTATTCTTTTTTATATACTCTTTCCCCGTCATTTCTGACATACAGGAGGGGGTTAATCTACAGGGTACCATCGTATTCTAATGCCATGGTGAGGGGTCAAGTTTTTATTTCGTGGGCTCACCACAGAAATGATAGTCGACACCACAGGACGGATTCGAACTGGCGCAGCTACAAAAAATTATCTATATTCGAAACTACTCGCTAATATTGCCATGGCAACGGGTCTTATTCATGAATGAACCATTGATAAATAAATATCGTATCCATGGCAACTTCAGCTATTAGTTTCAACTCTGCTAATTTTCGCCCAACCCTGTACCGTGACCGAGACTTGCGTCACAAATCCATGAGCTATAGACGGCCCTTCAAAACTCCCAAATCTAGTAACTTAAATAAACTACGTCAAGTCAAACATTCAGAACTCGGCAGCCTCCCTCCCCCCATTCCATTCGTTTTTCTCAATATATCATAGTACAAGAGCCCAAGAGAAAAAAAATGCAGTTATCTCACCCCAATTTTTGATTACTTTAATGAAAACTATGTATAATGACTAGTCAAAATTGATGCGTCTGCCAAGTATAGGTAGAGAAAATAAAAAATGGCGGCTGTTTCAAAGCAATAAAAAAAACTAATTTTTCATTCGGAGCTCTATATCTCAAAAAGTAGGAACAAAACAAGAAAACTTAAGAGAACGTCATTTAAATAAGAGCAAAGGTGCTAACATGTGAGCCCTAATAGAGTTATTTACGTTAAATAGTTTTCGAGATATAGCTTTTTAAAAAGCAACATTTCATAAAACTTGCATGGGAAGTACTGAAATATCAGTAGTTAGTGAATTTCTTTTGAAAAAACCTGTATCTCAAAAACCATTTGACGCATTTGTACGTCATTACTGATACCTTTATTATCACTCAAATTAAAGTTAGTTTAATGAGCTATAAAGTATTTTATGATGTTTATCTTCGTAGAAGTAATAGTGTACATGAAATTTGCTAAAATAAATTGATTTATAGTTGTTCGGACTAATTTTCATTTGCCAAATTTATATTCATATGTGAATATCATAAAAACCACTACCCCTACGAAGATAATTGTCATAAACTACTTTATAGTAAGTTAAATTTTCTTTATTTTGGATGTTGGGAAACATATGTGCGTCTTATGGAACTAGAGATATATTTTTCAAAAATCCAACATTTTATCCGAACAACTATAAATTAACATTTTGTGAGTTTATTTTGTCAAATATCATAAAAACTACTACTCCTACAAAGATGAACATAATTAACTATTTTGTAGTAAATTTAACTAGCTTTAATTTGAACGACAACTATAAATCAATATATTTTAGAAAATATTATGAAAACTACTATTCCTACGTAGGTAAAGTTCATAAACTTATTTATAGTCCATTAAACTAACTTTAATTTGAGTGCTAATAGAAATTTGTACGTCAAATGGTTTTTGAGATATAGATTTCTCAAAATAAATTAACTACTAATCTTTCAGAAGATTTGTAAGAATTTTTGATTTTTAAAAAGCTATTTCTCAACTGTTGGACGTAAATAGCTCTTTTAGGGCTAATATTTCAGGAAAATTACTCTTCCTTAAATAATGTCTTAGATTTCCTAGTGTTGTTAGTTTTTAAGATATACTCCGAATGAAAAGTTAATCTTTTTTTAAGGTTTTGAAACAGCCGCCATATTTTATTCCCCCTACCTATACTTAGCAGACTCATGAATTTTGACTAGTAATTATAAATAGTTTTCATTAAAGTACTCAAAAATTGGGGTGAGATAACTGCATTTTTTTCTTCCTGGCTCTTGTACTATCAGGATAAATGTATAAGTCAAACTTTCAAAACATTCTATAATGTGTAAAACACCTGTTTCGGCTGTTTAATGGACCTATTCTTGATATTATAATGAACATTTAAAAAGGTTAAGCGAGATTAAGGAGGCAGAAGATGAAGTGGTACAGTACACTGAGTGCCCCTGTTCTCACGAGAAGCTGGTTAAGAGATCTAATTAGCCAAAGCCTTTGTCCGACGGTCCACATCTTAATTGCCATAACGAGAGCTATTTCGCCATTGAAGGAACTGTCGTCTTGTTTACGTTATGGCCTCTTAGCGGATAAACTGCCCCAACTGCAAGGAAAAATAGCATGATTTAAACGGATCGTCGAGCTTCCGGACTTCGCACGACATCCTGATTTCGCCGCCTTTGTACCGTCATTGAAGAACATGGGTCTACTTCCTACGCCGAAGGCTACCAGCGCCAGAACGCAGCACTAATAGACTCGAAGATTTACGTTTTATTTAAAATACAATGTTACATCAAGACTGAAACAAACTTCTTCTTACGAACTAGGAACTCAGGTCGAAAAGTCGCCATAAAATAAATAAATATGGTTTTGTTTATTTATGTTGTTCTTTGCTGACCGCACCCCCGACAAACTTCTCCAATAATTCTATAGATAAACTTTCAAAGACCAAATAATAACATTTCTGCTCGTTTAAAACATAAAGAAAAACTTATCATCAATATTTTTTCCCCCAGTTTTCAATTGAAATAAAAATTCGTTTTAAAGGGTTTTCCACGGTGTGAAAAACAAATATCAACTTTATTTTACCCTAAAAATATTTTATTTCACTTTGCTAGGCCAGTCAATCAAAGTATTTGATTACTGTGTCTTTTCATGGCATAGGGCGAAAATAATAAATAAATCGGTATACTTTCTCATACAGAATAAAAAAAAATTACACTATGTTCAAATTTAGACCAAAACAAAAAAAAAAAACGTAAACTCTGCATAAGTAGTAGTTCATAGTTTGTTACAAGAGCACAAGAGGAGAAAAAAGGCAGTTATTTCACCCAAATTTATGTATAATTACTAGTCAAAATTGATGAGTCTGCCAAGAATAGATAGGGGAATAAAAAATGGTGGCTGTTTCAAAACTTTAAAAATAATTAAATTTTTTTTTGGAGCTCTATATCTTTACAACTACCAACAACACTAGAAAATCTAAGAGAACGACATTTAAAGAAGAGCAAATTTGATAAAATATAAACCCTAATAGAGCTATTTACGTTCAATAGTTCTCGAGATATAGCTTTTTAAAAAGCAACATTTCATAAAAATGTTGAATGGAACGTAATAAAATATGAGTAGTTAGTTAATTTATTTTGAGAAATAAATATCTCAGGAACTATGTGATGTACAGATGTCTATTAGCACTCAAATTAAAGCTAGTTTAATGAGCTATAAAGTAGTTTATGACGTTTATAGTCGTTGGAGAAGTAGTTTTCATGATATTTGCTAAAATAAATTGATTTATAATTGTCGCTCAAAGTATCTTATGACGTTTATTTTCGTAGTTTCATGACGTATGTTTTCATCATATTTGCTAAAATAAATTGATTTATAGTTGTTCCGACAAATTTTCATTTGCCAACTTTATATGCATATGTGAATATCAGAAAAACTATTACCCTTACGAAGATAAGTGTCATAAACTACTTTACAGTAAATTAAATTTTCTTTATTTTGAGTGTTGGCAGACATATGTGCATCTTATGGGTCTAGAGATATATTTTTTTAGCAAATATCATGAAAACTACTATCTCTATTAGGACTAATATTTTAGCAAATTTACTCTTTTTTAAATAATGTTCTTTCGGATTTTCTAGTGCTGTTGGTAGTTTTTAAAATATAGAGCTCCGAATGTAAAATTAATGTTTTTTTAACGTTTTGAAACAGCCGCCATTTTTATTCCTCCTACCTATACTTGGCAGACTCATCAATTTTGACTATTAATTATACATAGTTTTCATTAAAGTAATCAAAAATTGGGGTGAGATAACTGCGTTTTTCCTCCTCTTGGGCTCTTGTACTACTAGTTATGCAAGAAGGTGATTTGATCAGAATCACGTTCGACAGCCAAAAGTTTCTTTAATTAAGGATACCCACTCTATGAGTCTGGGTTGAAATTGGTAGGCTACCGAACGCACAGGGTTGACTTACGGCAGTAGTAACAGAATAAATAAATATCAACGACAGTTGGATTCGATCAAATGTCCTTGAAGTTAATAGTAGTCTCACTCCCTCAATTATATTATTATAGTGTATTCTGTATCTAATATTGTGTATACATTAATTTTACATAGATTTTATTACAATTCAATTTTAAAAAAATTAATATTTAATACTTCTTCAGCTTAAATTTTGCGCTCATCTTTTTCCCCTGTTTTTCACTCCTATTATTCATTTTATATTTTTAAAAAAATACAACTTTATTTTTTTTTTAACCATTCATAAATTTCACCTGTCAATATTTTTGGTAATTTGCTATTTATAAGAGAACCATTGAGAATACTTTTCATGATACTTTACAAAATAAGAAACAAAACAACATCATTTTAAAAATTAGAGAAAATTATCAGTGTTATGTGCGACTTTATAGAAACGATTTTTCACTTTTTTTTTCTATTTCCATGAAAATGCCTCAAACTATTATGATTAAACTTAAAACAGTCCACATTGTCAGCAATAATATAAAATGTATAAATAAAAAATATTAAACTAATTAGGAAATATAAATTAATTAAAAATATATATGTATAAAAAAGGAAAAATAAATACCATTGATTCGAACGGGAAAAGTCGAGATAGGCCGATCATTCCCGATTGTATTAAGCCTTCGTCGTATTTTATTAAACTGTTGCATTGTTAAAAGAAACAAAATTTATATTCATTAATCCTGTTAACGCCATATTTTATATTTTACCTCGTAAATAGTATTTGAGTATTAGTGTTTATAATTAAATACATTTATTTATATTATTGGAATTAGATTTAGTTATTTAAGAAGAAGAAAAGGGTGTATTTTTATTTGTGTTGTTATAATTAATTAATAGAGACAGTTGCTAAGGGTTGATGACCGTTGCTAAGACGTCGCCTAGCAACAGGCCGACCATCTTTGTTTTTAATCAGTTCCGGCTAATTAGTGGCCATGATAGTGTGTAGCCAGCCCTGTTCTTTTAAAGCTTTCCAAGAAAAAGACATAGTCAATTTCAGGTGGCTTTAACAATTTCCATTTCGGGAAATTCTAAAATACGAAATTTTATAATAACGAAAAAATATAAATTATTTTTTCATAACTTTCGCCTACTGTAGTAAATTTTTTTTTTTTTACGTATAAAAATAATGATAACTTCCATTATTAGATCACTGTCCTACACAAAACTTGGAGATGTAGGGTGGTAAGTGCTAGATCTAGATCTTTAGTAATCGTATTTAAAGATAAAATCTAAATGAATTCCTCTGGAGTAGCTACTAAAGAAAAATGGAATCCTCTAGAAGGAAAAGAACACAATTTATTAAAATTAGAAGCAAGGTGAGGTAAGTATATTGAGGACATGAGGACAAAAATTCAATCTTCATATTTCTCCTTCCTTACGGCCATTTCAAAGGCTATCTGCTTCTACAAGCTTTTCAAAGATATTTTTTCCTCCACCGCTCATGAATTTTTGAATAAGGCAAATATTTATGTTAACATTTAATAATAAAATATGAGTATTGAATTGTGATAATGAATTCACTAACTTAAGGAGATATGATTTTTTATAACTATTTTATAAACCCTTTCTTCTAGTACCAGAGCCAAGATGAAAAAAAGGCAATTATTTCACCCCAATTTTTGATTAATTTATTGAAAACTAAGTAAAATTACTAGTGAAAGTTGACGAGTCTGCCCAGTATAGGTAGGGGGTATAAAAAATGGTAGCTCTTTCAAAACATAAAAAAAAAATTTTTTTTTATTCGGAGTTCTGTATCTTTTAAAACTACCAAAACACTATCCGAACAGCTAGAAATTAACATTTTGTGAATTTATTTTGTCGAATATATTGAATACTACCCCTCCTACGATGATAAATGTTATAAATTACTTTATAGTGCATTAAACTAGCTTTAATTTGAATGCTAATAGACAACTGTACGTCTTATGGTTCGTGAGATATATTTTTTCAGAAGTAAAATTTTGGTGAGAACACCTAGAAATCATTATTTTGCGAATTCATTGAAAACTACTCCTCCTACGAAGATAAATGTCATAAATTACTTTATAGCACATTAAACTAGCTTTAATTTGAGTGCTAGTAGACATCTATACGCCATATAGTTTCTGAGATATAGATTTCACAAAATAAATTTAAAAAGCAATAAGTGTTGCTATATCTCGGGGAGACTCATCGATTTAGACAAGTAATTATACATAGTTTTCATTAAAGTAATAAAAAATTAAAGTAGCAAAAAAAAAAAAAAGCAAAAAACACAAATAAAATATTTGGAAAGATACATAACAATAAAAAATACTTGATTAATAACCATGGAATTGGACAGTAGCATATTGATAACAATGAAAGATGAAATATAATATTATACAGGTAAGAAGATATGTATACACATATCTTCTTACCTTTCTAACTATTTGTTTTTAAATAATTTTGTTCTATTTCTTAGAAAATATGATTCAGAATAATACCAAAGAGGATCTAAGGTGCATAAGTTTATATTATTGTAATATTTATATGTAAGATGAATGGATCCAACTATGTAGTATAAATTAATATTAAGAATAATAAATTATATTATATAAAATCAAGACTAAGATATTCCATATATATCTGTACTGCCACTACGGTTGCACAAGGAAATGATTTGATCAGAATCACGCTCGACAGCCTCAGCCGGATTCGAACCCTAAGGGTTAGCAGCACAGTGCCTTACCACTGAGCTATCCCGTATCCTATCCAGTTTATTTATTATTGGCTTGTAAACTGTTTATATTTATGACTTCTCATACTCATTAATTACACGTATAATAATGAATTTATTTCCTTGAATGCCTAATTAAATATTTGATATTATTTACCAATTAACTCCCTCCTCTGAATGATTGTGTGATGTATATTCCTGATATAAATATTACATCAATGTTAATCTGAAAATATTTATCTTCTCTATTAATAACATTAGATAAACCTAAATAGTTTAAGCTCACGGTTTTGATAGACGTATATAATTAAAAGAAAGTTTTGAATTAAATTGTTGAGGACATAAAGTGAATTAAAGATTTCTATTTTCCTTAAAGCTGCTTTCAGTAATGGTCACTCCAGTCACTTCCTGGAGGACCAGCATAATTCCAGTGTAAGAGTTCTTCCATACATCGAAGTTACCGACAGCCCTGAACAAAAACCGGGAGTACGAAAGAAGAGAAACTGCCAAGGAATCGTCAGCCATTCCCTGCTATCTCTACAATGCTTCTCAGATATTTTTTCTTCTGTATTTTCCGGAAGCTTTCCAATCGACTTTTACCATATTCATCGAATCTAAGAAGGTAGAAGAGATTCATGAGCAGGAATCTTCAGGAAATGATATGCAGCGCGGTGAAAATAGAATAAGAAAATACTTTAAACAGAATACTTGCTGTGGTATTTGTATATTTGTCTCCATACATTACATATTACTGCACTGTATTGAAAATTATTTGAAGGGGGGGAGGGGAAGAAAGAGTACATTTTGTACCCGCTTCATTATTCCTTAAAACATGGTTTTGCAAGTTTTTGGGATATATAAAATTAGTCCAAGAGGAGAAAAAGTCAGTTATTTTAATCCAATTTTGGATTACTATAATGAAAACTACCAATAATTACTCGAAAAATAGATGAGTCTGCCTAGTATAGTGAGTGGGAATAAAAAATGGCGGCTGCTTCAAAACTTAAAAAAATAATTTTATATTCGAAAATCTTTATCTTTAAAATTACCAAAAAAATTAGAAAATCTAAGAGAGCATCATTTAAATTAGAGTAAATTCGCTAAAATGGAAGCCCTAATAGAGCTATTTACGTTGGATAATTCAGTTGGACGTTTCTGCTCGTTTAAAACATAAAGAAAAACTTATCATCAATATTTTTTTACCCAGTTTTCAATAGATATAAAAATTAGTTTTAAAGGGTTTACAGTGTGAAAAACAAATATCAACTTTATTTTTCCCCAAAAATATAAAAATATTTTATTTCATAGCAGAGTCAATCAAATTATTTTATTACTGTGTCTTTTTATGGCATAGTTCGAAAATAAATCGGTATACTTTCTCATACAGAATAAAAAAAAAATTATATTAACTATGTTCAAATTTAGACCAAAACAAAAAAAAAAACGTAAAATCTCCTTAAGTAGTAGTTTATAGTTTGTTACAAGAGCCCAAGAGGAGATAAAAGTCAGTTTTTTCACCCCAATTTTTGATTACTTTAATAAAAACTATGTATAATTACTAGTCAAAATTGATGAGTCTGCCAACTATAGGTTCGGGGAATAAAAATGGCGGCTGTTTCAAAACCTTAAAAAAATAATTTTAAATAATAATAATAATATGGACATACGGAGTTGAGCTTTGGGGCTCCACTAAACCATCAAATTCCTCCTGAATCCAATCCTTACATTCCAAAATCCTTTTCGCCCCTTACTTAGTCACAAATCAAGTCATCCATCATGACCTCAATGTCCCATATGTTGCCGATTGGCCAGAACCAGATACCAATCCTTCCATGATAAACTTCCCAACCACCCAATCCATTTGTTTCTAATGTGGCTTTCCCTTCATTACCTAATAATCCTCCTAGGCGTCTGAAAAGAAGATGGCCTCAGGATCTTCTCTTCTAGAAATGTTATTAGATTTCTATCAATGGGTAGATTCTCCACATGTTTGTATCATGTCACTATCTCACCTACAGAAAATTTACTTGTTGTATATATGTTATACAGATGTAAATAACAATAAATAAATAATTTAAAAAAAATAATAATAATTTTTTATTCGGTGCTCCACATCTTTAAAAATAAAAACACTAAAAACCGAATAGAACATCATTTAAAGCAGTGCACATTTGTTAAAATATGATTTCTAATAGAGCTATTTACGTCCAATAGTTCACAAAATACAGTTTTTTAAAAATTAACATTTCAGAAATGTCAGTAGTTAGTGAATTTATTTTAAGAAAAGTAAATATCAAGAACCATTAGACGCATAGATGTCTATAAGCAATCAAATTGAATCTAGTTTAATGTACTGTACAGTAGTTCATGCTAAGCTTTGTAAGGGTAGTAATGTTGTTTTTTTTACATAACAAATTTTAAAAAATGTTGATTTCTAATTTTTTCGTACAAAATGTTTGATTTATGAAAATATAACTTAGGATCCGTTAGAAGTATAGATGTCAGTAATCAAAATTTCTTTAAGCATAAACAGCTCTACTAGGTACCTTTATTTTAGAAAATTCACTCTACTTTAAATGATGTTTTATTAGGTTTTATAGTTTTGCAAGTATTAATTTTAACTATAGTGTATGTCTTTGAAAAGAAATCTTTTGTATATATTAATTTCCCCCTCCTGTGGCCCACCAGCCTCATAAAATGGGCAACTTTATTTCGGTAAAAATCTAGGAGTAAAGCGTGATTCAGACTAAATCACCTCCTTTGCACAACCGTTGTTCTAGTAACAGAACTTCCTTATTGTACTCCACCCCTCATGGCCCGTAGTGGTACAGATTTCATTTTTTTTTAATATTAAAAAAATGTTGGTTTGATGTGGTCCATATTATTTCCATTCTATCTTTTGATCATTATATATTATTAATTTTAAAAAAACAATCTTACTGAATACACAACCAAAATTAAGTTGTTAACAGTAAAATTTAAAAAAAATCGGAGTATTATAGGCAGAAGTAACCATTTGACAACGTACCAATATTTTCAATTTTTTTTTTATTTTGATCGAAAATAATCATTGTTCCACAACGAGGGGGGGGGGGATTGTTTCGTGCAAAAGACACATCAAACTATTTACAACGTTATATATATTAAATAATTGTAAAAATATATATAAAAATAAAATAAATTGATAAAAATATTAAGTCTAAAGGAGTTAATAAAAACAATTATATTTATAGATTTAATAAAATAAATAATTGACTTTTAATGAAAAAAAGGGAAATTTGAAAAAAAAATAAATACAATAGTAGTAATGAGAATAATAGAAGTAGATAAACAGGACGTCCTAGAGAAACCTGGGCTTCAGTCTTCAGGATGAGGTTAGATTGCCCAAGTTGTAAGTCACTGCTGGGAGTGGAATTTCATGAACTGTTTTTTGATGAAGTCGTCTATTAATTCCATTTGTAGTTCACTATGCATTAGGGTATATATCGAACCAGATTGTTTTAAATCCTTCAGCGCCCCCCTTTCTCAAATTCAGTATTTAAAGTTCTTCACAGAAAAGAACTTGGGAAATGTGGGACTAGCCGTGACATTGGGTTGACTGGACTTTGTCCCACCCACGCCTTCCATGTAATTTATTTTTAAATGAGACAATTAAATTACTTTACGATGAGGTGTAGATAGCTGACCGTAGATTACCGATTGGAGAAGATGGTCGGGGGGTGTGGTCAGCAAAGAACAGCAAAATAAAAAACAATATTTATTTATGCCGTTTCGACCTGAGTTTCAGGTCTTCATCAGGGACATAAAATTGGACTACATTTGGACAAACGATTAACCTGGAATCTTCGTTCTAAACTTCCAACACATTACAAAAGACTGATCTACACGACTGGGATAAGGCCAATCAGGACATACGGAGTTCGAATTCCTCTCGTATTCAATCCTTACAATCCAAAATCCTTTGTAAAATCCTAAATGGTCCCTACTTTGTCACAAATAAAATCATCCATAAAGACCTTAATGTTCCATTTGTAACCGATCTAGCCCGAACCAGATATCAATCCTTCCATTACAAACTCCCTAACCACTCAAACCATTAGTTTCTAACCTTGCTTCCTCTTTTATTCGGGACAAACCTCTGAGGCGGCTGAAAAGAAGATGGCCTCGAGACCTTATATTGTAAAAATGGTTTTAGAGTGCTACCATTGGGTAGTTTTTCTACAGGCTTGTACAATACTATTTTAACTAAGACCATATTTACTAAATGTATTATGTAATATACAGTTGTAAATTTCAATAAAGTTATTAAAAAAAAAAAACTTTTTTTCCAATCACACCATTTTAATCTTTTGTAATTAAAACAATTGAATCACTTTTCATTTGTTCCCCATTCGAATAGGAAGTAAAATACGATGGAACTATGCTACTCATTTTTTTTTTTTTTTAAAGCCATTGTTTAGAATTGGAACATGGATGTTTATTGTCAGATATCGAAAACGAAAATAAAAAAAAGGCAGTTTGTTGGCTCCTGACAGAGCGAGTCGCTCATCAATATTCAATAGCCCCTAGAGCCTAAATCGATTGTTCATTCAAGAAGCCACTCTCGTTCTTCCAGTAGCTATTCCATTTATTAGATGTAAATTGCCAATCAATAATGTTAAAGATAATTAGCAAGATGAATGCCACAATTAACAATCATGTGTCAGTTAATTGACAGCAGTAGGAAGCCGCCCACTTATAGTAGGGATTTGCATTTCTCAAATAGTATTTTTTTGTTTCAAATCTGGTTTGTCAAAGAAAAGAAAACATTTATTATGAAAACTTCATTATTTTTTATAATGTGGGAGTGGGTAGCTCATTGGTAAGGCAGTGGACTACTAGCTCCAAGGACCCGGCTCCGGAGCAGATAATTATTATCCGTTTTAAAATAAAACCCTTTAAAACTTATGTTGTTGGATTATAACTGATTATTCATACTTAAAGTGTAGTGTATATAAGCTATTCATGATCATAAATATAAAGAACAACTGTCCAAAGATGAGCTTTATAAAATGTTGATAAAAAATTCAAATGTTCGTCGTAGGAAAATAGTCCGGGTGGCGGCAATGAAGCTATCAAAATAGTAGAAGAAAACTATTTATTGTTAACCAACGTTTCGCCCCATTTTGCAGGGTTTCGTCAGGGCTGTCAGATTGAAAAGGAGATGACGTCTGAGTCGTCTGATTTGACAGCCCTAGCATACTTACCTGGACTTACACCAAGGCTTCAACAAGTTTGTATTGTACGACAAGAAACGAAGCCTCAAGGCAATGGAATATTGTCTTCTTAAAGGTCAGGACTTCACAGGATTTCACATTATTTTCGACTTTAACTGTTTAAAATTATCTCATCTGGCCAGGTTTCAAGTTTCCTCTCTCGTGATGATGTCTTATTCAATGATAATTTATTTAATGGGATTTTGAAATTTAATTAGTGTATAAGGAGGAGTGGGTAGCTAATTGGTAGGGCAATGGACAACTAACTCCAAAGAATCGGGTTCTGTTCTGTTCTGATCATTATCATTATCAAAACTTCATCTTATTGTTTACTTATAAGTTTTGATTAAAGTAGTTTATTACAACATTCCTAAAGTTTTTAGAAAATAAAGATGAGCTAATTGACAACTGTCATTACATTATTATCATTGCCATTCATTGCTTTTTAGTAATAAAAACATCCAAAATAATATTAATACACAAACTACGAGCAACAAGTAACCCAACACAACAAGCTGTGACGTCATTCTACATTTAACAGACCTAGTAACAGATTCTCAACTATGTTACATGTTATATCGTTTTAACATGCTAAAAGAAGGAATTGTTTCTCCATTTAACATGAGTTTTTCCATTTAACACGCTTATACATGTTTAACTAAAGATCATAAATACCCCTAATATCTGGAAGGAATATACCCCGAAACGTCGGAGAAACTACTATTAAAAAAAAAAGATGAAGAAATGTTCGCTGATGACCATTCCTTCTAGTAGTGAAATTCGTGTATGGGTTTTGTGTCTGTCGCGGCCTGAAATTATTTTTTTTTTTTTTCCAATTTTTTGGACTACACCCTACAAAATTATTTAGGTTACAGTATTGTGATGAACCGAATAAAATGAGCTGTAAGATAGCAAAGCTTTGTAACGAACACATTTCTAAAATGTTAATAAACACTGAACCGACAAGTAAACGTCCGAGTGGTAGACCAAAACGTAGATGGGAGGATTACATCAAGATTGATTTAATAGATTTAAGTTTGGACAGGCGTCACTGGACAGATGTGTGTAGAGAGCTTTTGGTAGTAACGGCATTGCACCTCAGGGTTCGGTAAGCTTTTATTATCAATAGTGACGAACTAATCGATTAAATTCACAATTAAATTAAAACTCAACCCTTTAATTGCATCCCAAACTCTTCAATCCCATATCACAGCCCTCGAAGAATGGTGTCGTAATTGGAGGATTAAGATAAATTCCAACAAATCCCATTAAATTACCTTTACCCTACGTCGTAAACCTACTGACTGCCCTACAGTATACTTCAATAATGTTGCCCTTACCCCTGTAGAACCCAAACTTCCAATTCATTTCAAAAGACTGATTTACATGACAATTATAAGGCCTACTGGACATACGGCGTTGAGGTTTGGGGCTCCACTAAACCTTCGAATTCCTCTCGTATCCAATCCTTACAATCCAAAATCCTCCTTACTTGGTCATAAATAAAATCATACACAAAGACCTTAATGTTCCATTTGTAACCGATCTAGCCCGAACCAAATATCAATCCTTCCATTACAAACTCCCTAACCACTCAAACCCATTAGTTTCTAATCTTGCTTTCTCTTTTATTCCAGACAATCCTCCGAGGCGTCTGAAAAGAAGATGGCCTCGATGCCTTATGTTGTAAAAATGTTTTTAGAGTGCTACCAATGGGTAGTTTCTCTACATGCTTGTACCATACCATTATGATTTCCTATAATTTACTTAATGTATTTATGTACAGTAGTAAATGTCAATAAATAAAGTAAAAAAAAAATTAAAACTCAAACTTTCACCAATCAATTAAATTAGATTCATACATGATGAAATTTCGTATAAAGTGAACCATCTCTGTCGTTATATATAAAAAGCATAGATAGGAGTATGAGATCAAGACTGATTTAGTAGATTTGGGTTTGGGCGAGATTGGGTAGGTGTATGTAGACAAGATTAGTGGCATCCTAACCTTCGGGTTCGTTAAGCCTTTATTATATATTTTTTGTTATTAAAAATAATGTTTTTTAATTTATTTATTGTAATTTACAACTGTACAAATAATAAATACTATAAGTAAATCTCTGGAATGTTTTATTTACACTTGAAAATCTTGAGAAGGAAACACACGTTGGTGGTCCTTTGAGCATTAATTTAAATTTGAAGGTCCCGTGGTCATATTCTATTCAGACGGCTCGGAGGATTATCAGGGATTGTTAAGGATGAGAGATTAATAACAAATGGGTTAGGATGGGTAAGGGGTTTGGAATGAAAAGACGCATATGTGTTTTAGGCCGAATCTGCAACGAATGGGATGTTAAGGTCTTTGTGGATGAGTTTATTTGTAACGTAATAAGGAGCATAAAGGATTTTATGTAGGATTTCGGATTGTAAGGATTGAATGCGGGAGAAATTTGATGATTTGGTAGAGCCCTAAAGCTCAATTCTATATGTCCAAATTGGTCTGACTATCATAGTGTATAATAATTTTTTGTAGTGAATGGGAAGTTTAGAGCGTTTGTCAAGTAGGTATTGTAGCAATCGAAATCTACGAGCAGTTTCTTGTCGTTTCAGTCTTGTATGTGGATTCCAAGTCTCATGTCAGGATGGAGTCCTAAGAATCGAATCTGTTCAACAGGCGTTAGTGGAGTATTTAGAAAGGATACTGTACGACAGGAGGGTAGAGGTTTACGACGGAGAGTAAAGGTGATCTGATGGGATTATTAAAAAATAATAAATTAGATTTCCAGACAATTTGGATTGAGAACACCTAGTGAAATCATAGTGATGTAACAGCACTTGAAGTGGTATACAGCTGGTTTGTTTGTTTGGTTGTTTAGTGGCGCCAAACTTCATTGGTCATCAACGCCATTTATATTTTATTTAATTTTGCTAATATTCGTTAAATTTTATTTATTTTTAATTTTTTTTTTTTATTTTTTTATTTTTTTTTTCTTCCGATCAAGTTATATTTTTGTAAGTAAATTTTGTGATTTTAAAAACTGGAACACCAATTCTATTGCCTTATCATATATATAGCTATATAGCTGGTGTTATCGGTATATAGCTGGTGTTATCAAGTTTACTCTGTAGAGATCAACTATAATCTATAACAATTTGCCTGACAAGAATTATATATCTTTCCAAGGACTCATAGATGTCAACTTGTAATCTAGTTTAAGTTGATAGTAACTTCAGACTAAGTACACATGTTGATAACTAACATATATAGTTCAACGATGGTAGTTAATGTGATAGTTCCTGTCATTTCAGTGAAGTGTCACCATATAATCCAGCTTTAACGGTGGTGTATATAAAGATCGTTGATAGAACATTTGTTTTAATTTAGAAGAAAAAAAATTAATTTTTTGTTTTTTTCAAATTAAAACCAATACAATTTTTTAAATAATAATTTCCCAAACGATAGGAATATTCAAGATATTTAGCATAACAAGTTAAAGTATTAAATGGAGAAACATTTCCTTCTTTTAGCATATTGAGAATCTACTAATAGGTCAGCTAAATGGAGAATGGCCTCACGTAACAGATAATAATGAAATTGATAAAAATAATAATAAAGTAATGAAAAAAATACTATGAGAGTAAATAAGGAACAAGTGAGGTGGAGGAAAGATAATGTGACGAAGCAGTTGGAGATTTAATTATCCCGTAAATATTACATTTTCTAGAGTTTATTTGGAGTTTCTCACGATTTAACAAATGACATGGACTTTAAATTAGGCTGCTCACAATCCTATACTTTCAATGTTTAGCATGTTAAAACATTTTACAATTAACACATCATAAATAGACTTAATATAAACAAGTAACAAATAAGGACTATCAATAAAGGAATTCTAAATGTCCATTAATCCTATTTATTAGCAATGATGAAATAAAAGGCATCAGTTTCCAAATAGCAATATTAAAATAAGACTGGAGCCTTGAGATAGAAATTTCCTTTCACGATTCTTATCTCATTTTCGGGAAAAAAACTTTTGCCAAGAAAACTTTCAGAAGAATACTTCTTTTCTAAAAGTTGGTCCCCGAAGAGAACATTACCTTCAAAGATGAGGAAGAAACAGATCTGTCTTCTCATCTCCAGCTTGTCAACCACCTTTCATATTTCATTTTTATAAATGTTATAGAGCTTATGCTACTAAATTATAGACGTTTTACAATTCAGAACAATATAATTGTGAAATATATTGCATGGAAAACAAAAGGAGAAACTACTATTTAGAATTTAAACAACAAAAAAGAATCCAAACTCAGCCATAAAGTTGTTATTTGGACCAACAAACAACGAGCAATGTCCATTTTTAAAGTTTTGTGGATAGATGACCTTTCCTCAGACCACAGTCCAGTTATCCTTTCCTT
>NW_027115129.1:112930-120393 GCF_000696795.3 Halyomorpha halys
AATGGGTAGATTCTCCACATGTTTTTATCATGTCACTATGTCACCTACAGCAAATTTACTTGTTGTATATATGTGTATACAGTTGTAAATATCAATAAATAAATTATTAAAAAAAAAAAAAAAAAAGTTTTGTGGTGTACCTCAGGGTAGTATCTTTGCTCTTTATACAACAACGTATGTACAACTTCGTTTTCGATAATTCTCAGTTATTGTTTTTCAGATTATATTTTATGAATTTAACTTTGTTGCTTCAGACCGCTGATATGTGAAATGACTACTCGTTTGACAGAGTACCACATTTCACATCTTTGATAATAACAAAACTCAAATGAAATACTTTACAAATAATTTTACATAGATTTATTCCAAAGACCGTTGTCTTCAAAGAGTAGTTGATTGGGTATACTTTATCAACTGGTTGCCTCTACCCTAATTCTAAGCAAGCCTACTTGCCATACAGTCTACGCTACGATCTATGGAAAAAGTCCAATAAAAAACAAAAAAAATTGTTTTTGTATTTTTATTTGTTTTTCAATAAAACCAAAGCAGCGAGTCGACATTAGTATGCTAATATTGCTTGACTTTAATATGATCTAGTATCCGACAAAATAAATGTTTCGTAAACGACGTAAGTCACCAAACGGCCAAGCCTAATATAGGATATATTAATACGGATCCGTAACGTGGCCTCTTACGCTAAGGGTAGAACAGCGCCTTACGTTTATTGAAAATAAAGTATCACGTAAATTATTCGGACCAAAAACGGATGAGTTAACAGAAGAATTTAGAAGGATATACAACAATGAAATGAGGGAACTGCACTTGGAAAATATAATTGAAGTTGTGGCAAATAAGGTTGTTGAACTTGGTAACGCACGGATCACTAAAATGTTAATAAACACTCAACCGACGAGTAA
This sequence comes from Halyomorpha halys, assembly GCF_000696795.3. Classification (NCBI taxonomy): domain Eukaryota; kingdom Metazoa; phylum Arthropoda; class Insecta; order Hemiptera; family Pentatomidae; genus Halyomorpha; species Halyomorpha halys. The sequence continues at coordinate 113,848 of NW_027115129.1, forward strand.
ACGTCCGAAGAGTAGACCGAAACGTGGAAGGGAGGATAGCGTTAAGAATGATTTAGTAGATTTGGGTTTGGAAGGGCCTCACTGAACTGAAGTATATAGATAACTATTGCTGGTATCGGTATTGAACCTTCGGGTTTGCTAAGCCTTTGTTATTATTATGATAATTAATAGGAATGTTCCTTATTGTACTAAACAAAAGGCAACCAGTGGCTCATCCTCTTCCTCTACTCCTCCGGAAGGTGCGAGGTTAGCACTGATCCTTAGAGGGAGGAGTATAATGGAGGAGGTAAGGTGGCAGAAAAAGTGAAGCCAAAATGCCCTGCCTTATATGCCTTTCAAGGGCGTGGCAGAGGAGTAGGGGAAGAGTACGAGCCAATCACTGCCTGCCTTCTCTTTCAGTTTAGATTACAATGGCAGACTTTTCTTTTAACCTCAACATAAACCTTATTTTCATGGGTGTGGCCTTTTTGGCTTCGCCCTTTGAAGCAAAGCAGGGTTAGGCCACACCCTGGTTAACACTGAGTTTGGAAGAACTGAAAGATCATTCACTGAAAGTATAAGAAACAGAATGATGATGATAATGGTAATAGAAGTTATTTTCGGGAGGTGCGGTCAGCAAAGAACAACATACATAAACAAAAAGATATTTATTTATGCCGACGTTTCGACCTGAGTTTCAGGTCTCCATCAGAGCTATAGAAAAAAAGAGATAACACCAACATTTAGAGAAACATAAAATTGAAAAGAAATATCATACAAACAAATTTGGAATTGTACAAAATATTGAATTGAATCATAAATAATTAAAAAATTTATAACTGATAATTGAAGAATAAATTATTCCAGAAATAGATAAAATATAATTTTCATGAAATATACTCATATTTCATCTTTCACTGTTATCAATGTGCTACCATCTAATTCCATGATTATCAATCAATTATTTTTTATTATTTATGATTCAATTCAATATTTGTATGATTCCAAATTTGTTTGTATACTATTTCTTTACAATTTTATGTCCCTGATGAAGACCTGAAACTCAGGTCGAAACGGCATAAATAAATATTTTTTTGTTTATTTATGTTGTTCTTTGTTGATCGCACCCCCCGACCATCTTCTCCAATCAGTAAGCCACGGTCAACTATCTACACCTCATTTTTTCAAAATGTTTAATTCAATTTTTTTTTAATTACATTGTATAAATTTCTTTTTCATAACAAAAACAAACACCGGAAGTTTTTAATTTAATAACAATTCTAGAGATTTATAGGTGCAATAATATATTAAAATTAATTAATTATGCATTAAAAGGTTTTAATATTAATTAATTAGATTATTAAACATTGCCTATAGATGATAGTTAATTAACTACAGCCGTAGGCGACCCAGCTCTCTCCAATTCTAGCAGCCCGGGACGAACAGTGGCCAATCTACATTCCTAATCAACTCCAGTACCATCTCACTATTTATCATTTATTGTATTATCTTTTATTCATCGTTCTGTTATTCTATTTATTTGAGAACAGATAGTACAAGAGCCCAAGGGGAAAACGTCAGTTATTTCACACTTATTTTTGATTACTTTAATAAAAACTGTTTTTTTGTTTTGTTTTATTTTCGGTTGCTCTACAGACCTTGTAGATCTTTGGCCGCTCGAACCAGCCTTCTCCACGCTTGCCTATCTTGGGCAATTGCTTTCCAGTTTGCTGCATGCAGCTCCTTCACATCTTTGTTGATCCTGTCTATCCGTCTGGTTTTTGGCCTCCCGCCTGTTCTCTAGTCAACTGTACGGGCTTCATTGGAACTCGGAGGGTTATGGGACTTTAAATTCGTATATAACGCCTGTTGAACAGATTCGATACTTATACACTTATACACTACGATAATCAGACCAATTTGGACATATGGAATTGAGCTATGGGGCTATACCAACCCATCAAATTCCTCTTTATCAAAGTTTTCTTATAAGGTAATAGAAATGTTCTATCAACGATCTATATATATATACCACATTTAGACACCTGTCATGTTAAAGCTCGATTACATGGTGACACTTCACTGAAATGACAGGAACTATCACATCAACTACCATCGTTGAACTATATATGTTAGTTATCGACATGTGTACTTAGTCTGAAGTTACTATCAACTTAAACTAGATTACAAGTTGACATCTATGAGTCCTTGGAAAGATATATAATTCTGTTCAGGTAAATTGTTATAGATTATAGTTGATCTCTACAGAATTACTGGTGTTACTCTTGATAATCTGTATACCACTTCAAGTGCTGTTACATCACTATGATTTCACTAGGTGTTCTCAATCCAAATTGTCTGGAAATCTAATTTATTATTTTTTATTAATCCCATCAGATCACCTTTACTCTCCGTCGTAAACCTCTTCCCTTCTGTCGTACAGTATCTTTTCTAAATACTTCACTAACGCCTGTTGAACAGATTCGATACTTATGACTCCATCTTGACAGGAGACTTACTTGGAATCCACATACAAGACTGACACGACAAGAAACTGCTCGTAGATTTCGATTGCTACAACACTTACTTGATAAACGCTCTAAACTTCCCATTCACTACAAACAATTATTATACACTATGATAATCAGAACAATTTGGACATGTGGAATTGGGCTCTGGGGTTCTACCAAAACCCAGAAAATCCTTAATGCTCCTTATTACGTTACAAATAAACTCATCCACAACTACCTTAACATCCCATTCGTTGCAGATTTGGCCCAAAACAGATATACGTATATTCATTCCAAACTCCTTACCCATTGTAACCCATTAGTTATTAATCTATCATCCTTTACAATCCATGATAATTCTCTGAGGTGTCTGAAAAGATGATGGCCACGGGACCTTCAAATTTAAATTAATGCTTGAAGTACCACCAACGGGTGGTTCCTTATCAAGATTTTCAAGTCTAAATGAAACATACAACATATAATCATTGAGAAATTCAAGATTATTCAACTTCTATTACTTCTGTACTTTTTGAACCTTTAATAACTGGACTATAATTTGTATGAAAGCGCCAAAATGTGCTTATGGCACACCAATTGTAAACGGTAATTAGTGTATGTGGAAAGTATTAGTGTACGAAAGTAATATATGTGGACTGGATGGTTTTTTTTTTTAATTTAGTGGCAGATTCATCCGCCTGTTCCTAATTACATATGCTACCTGGTCATTGTGGTCGAGAAACCGCAGTTCTCTCTCTCTCTCTCGTATCTAGAAACGGGAGATGTTTTTAGATTCACTGAAAAAATTTACTTCTTTTTTTTTTTTTTGTCAAAAATAAATTAAACCCGGTTTAGCTATGCAAAAATAAAGCACAAATTTTGGGTTATTTCATATAAAATGTCTGCTTTTATTATTTCCGAAATAATAAAGTGGGTTTAGTGGACTCTTGTTTACTACTTTTACCTTTCTTCTCAGTCTCATAATAAGACACAAATTGTTAACAACTATTTATTTGCTGAAGTTTCGCCCCACTTTGTAGAGTTTCATCATGGCTGTCTCTGCCTAGGTCAGTACGGAGCTGTCACCTGTCACCTGTCCCTAGCTAAACGAACGTAAATAAATAGTTGTTAACTATTTTAGTTTTCTTGTGACCGCACTCCTGACCATCTTCTTCATAATTTGAATTAGTACAATCAATTATTTATATATAATTAGAATAAAAATGTTTTGATTTCATAAAGTTGTTTTACTAAATAAACGTTCCTCTGAAAACTGATATTTCATATGATACGACTAAATAGTTTGCTTATATGTCGATGAGTAACTTCTCAATTTGTTCAAATTCTTTCAGTATATTGTTTCATTTATTATTAAAAATAAAATTAACTATTATAAATACTTCCTTGCCTACAGTATCGTTTAATAAAGGTTCCGTTACCCCTGTCGAACAGATCCGTTTCCTAGGACTACATCTTGAAAAAGGGCTAACTTGGAATCTTCACAGAAGACTAAAAAGAGAGGAAACAGCTCGTTGATACCAACTATTGCAACACATACTAGACGAAACGGTTTAAACTTCCAATTAATTGCAAAAGACCCCCCCCCCCCTTTATATGACTGTAGTAAGGTCTATTAGTTGACCTATTAGTACAAGAGCCAAGAAGAAAAAAAAGGCAGTTATCTCACTCTAATTTTTGATTATTTTATTGAAAACTATGTATAATTAATAGTCAAAATTGATGAGTCTGCCAAGTATAGGTAGGGGGAATAAAAAATAGCGGCTGTTTCAAAACCTTAAAAAAGACTAATTTTTCATTCGGAGCTCTATATCTTAAAAATTACCAACACTAAAAAACCTAAGAGAACATTATTTAAAGAAGAGTAAATTTGCTGAAATATTAGCCCTAAAAGAGCTATTTACGTCCAATAGTTCTCGAGATATAGCTTTTTAAAAAGCGAAATTTCTTTAAAATCTACTGAAAGATTAGTAGTTATTTAATTTATTTTGAGAAATCTATATCTCAGGAACTATGTGACGTACAGATGTCAATTAGCCCTCAAATTAAAGCTAGTTTAATGAGCTATAAAGTAGTTTATGATGTTTACCCGTAGTTTTCATGATATATGCTAAAATAAATTGATTTAAAGTTGTTCAGACAATAACGTACGATGTCTGGCAGAGTTCAAATTAAAGCTAGGTAAATTTACTATAAAATAGTTAATAATGTTTATCTTTGTAGGAGTTTTTATGATATTTGACAAAATAAACAGACAAAATGTTAATTTCTAATTGTTCATATAAAATTATGGATTTTTGAAAAAATATATCTCTAGATCCATAAGACGCACATATGTCTGCCAACACTCAAAATAAAGGAAAGTTAACTTACTATAAAGTAGTTTATAACACTTATCTTCGTAGGGGTAGTAGTTTTTATGATATTCACATATGAATATAAATCTGGCAAATCAAAATTTGTCCAAACAACTATTCAATTTATATTAGCAAATTTCATGAAAACTATTAGTCCTATGAAGATAAACATCATTAACTACTTAATAGCTCATTAAACTATCTGTAATTTGAGTGCTAATAGATATCTGTACGTCAAATGGTTTTTTAGATATAGATTTTTCAAAATAAATTCACTAACTACTGATCTTTTAGTATGTCTCATACAAAATTTTTATTAAATGTTGCTTTTTAAAAAACTTTATATCGCGAACTATTTAACGTAAATAGCTCTATTAGGGCTCGTATTTTAGCAAATTTGCTTTCTTGTTTTGTTCCTACTTTTTGAGATATAGAGCTCTGATGAAAAATTAGTTTTTTTTATCGCTTTGAAACAGCCGGCATTTTTTATTCCTCCTACCTATACTTGGCAGACTCATCAGTTTTGACTATTAATTGTACATAGTTTTCATCAAAGTAATCGAAAATTGGGGTGAGATAACTGCCTTTTTTCTTCTCTTGGGCTCTTGTACTATATGGTACTATATAATCCCTCTAGTATCCATCTTTACAATCCAAAATCCTCAGTGCTGCTTACTTAGTTACAAACACAATAATCCATAGCGACATGTTCTATATGTTACCGTTTGGCCAGAACCAAATATCAATCCTTCAACGATATACTCCCTAACAACCCAACTCCTTTGTTTCTAACCTTGCTCCCTCTTCAATTCTCGATAATACTCCAAGGCGTCTGAAAAGAAGATGGCCTCGAGACTTTCTAATGTTCAAATGTTATTGGAATTCTACCAATGAATAGATGTAACTTACATCACATTTACTAAATGCATTTTTTATTTAATACAGTAGTAAATTTCAATAAAAAAAAAAAAGTATTATAAACAACGAAAATAAAACAAGAAGGATGCCTAAAGGTATAATAAACATTATACATCTTTTGTTATCTGAAAAGCGTTAAAAGGCAACGAAATTATTCCATTATAATTTTAAAAGATGAGGAACCGTCAAAGGTTCCCTAGGGAGAGGGAGGAGTCCTCCTCAATTTGGCAGAAAGGGGGAATAATCTCGTTCCTTTAATCCAGTTGAAAGCGGACGGAAAGAAAGAAAAACCTTTTCATTCCAGCATTTATTTGGCACTGCTTTGATTTTCTTTTAAAGGATTTAAGACCCAAAATTAATGAGCGGTTACATGAGGAGCTAGGATACAAAATTACCATAAAGTGGATACCTAACTCTTCGCAGAGTTGGGGTATAAAATATGGCCATTAGACTTAGGTGTAGTCCACATCAACTTGTATTCGATAATGAACGTTTGGTCAAATCAAAATTTCTTAAGAATTCAAAATAGCGTTAATATATTTATAGTTTTTTTAACTGTAGGGTATGAATATAAGAAAAATAAAACCGAACCAAACTATAGTTGTCAATGATTGGAGCAGATGGTCGGGGGGGGGGTGGGGTCAGCAAAGAAACAACATAAATAAACAAAAAATATTTATTTATACCAACGCTTTGACCTGATTTTCAGGTCTTCATCAGAGCTATAAAAACAAAAAGACAACAACTATTATTTAGAGAGAAAAAAA
>NW_027115129.1:120853-121832 GCF_000696795.3 Halyomorpha halys
ATGGTTGTTGTCTTTTTGTTTTTAAAGCCCTGATGAAGACTTGAAAATCAGGTCGAAACGTTGGCATAAATAAATATTTTTTGTTTACTTTTGTTATTTCTTTGCTGACCACACCCTCCGACCATCTTCTCCAATCAGTAATCTACGGTCACCTATAAACACCTCATTATAGTTTTTAATGAATGAATGAAAAAAAAATCTAAAATCCATTGCGGTTCTCCCATCATAATTGATTCTTCTAATAATTTCCAAATATTTTATCCAAACAACTATAAACTAACATTTTGTGAATTTATTTTGGAAAACATCATAAAAATTACTTTATAGTAAATTAGACTATCTTTAATTTAAGTGCTGGCAGACATCGGTACGCCTTATAGTTCCTCAGATATATGTATTCATAAATCGAAAGAGAAATAGAAATAATTTATAATAAACCTATTAATTTTCCGACGTTTATAGGGCTTCATCATGGCTAAAAAGATTTGTTTTTGTATCTATAAGACTGATCTACATGACAGTAATAAGTCCAATCTGGACATACGGAGTTGAGCTTTGGGGCTCCACTAAACTTTCGAATTCCTCTCGTATTTAATCCTTACAATCCAAAATCCTGAATGCTCCTTACTTTGTCACAAATAAAATCATCCATAAAGATCTTAATGTTCCATATGTAAACGATTTGGCCAGAACCAGATACCAATCCTTCTATTATAACCATCCAGATCCACTTGTTTCTAACCTGGCTTTCCTGCATTACCTCCTAGGCGTCTGAAAAGAAGATGGCCTCGAGATCTTCTAATTTAGAAATATTAATAATGATCTAATATCAAATTTAATAGATTTATGTATCTAAATGCAGTAGTAACGACCCAACTAATGCATCGCAAACATTACAGGCACTCTAACATCTATTGAAGAATGGTGTAAAAACTGGAGAATCAAAATAAATCCTGACAAATCCCACCAGATCACCTTT
>NW_027115129.1:122297-129867 GCF_000696795.3 Halyomorpha halys
ATCCTCCGAGGCGTCTGAAAAGAAGATGGCCACGGGACCTTCTAATTTAAATCAATGCTTGAAGTACCACCAATGGGTGGTTCCTTCCCAAGATTTTCAAGTGTGTATGAAACATATTTACCTATTGTATTATTTTGTACATTTGTAAATTAAATTAAATAAATAATTTAAAAAAAAATGCAGTTGTAAATGTCAATAAAAAAAATAAGGAAAACTTTTTTCGCTTTTCTGTGATTCACAAGAATGAATACAAATTTCCTCATAAATAATAATCTTAATATAGATTAATAAACGATATCTCTCTAGTTCTTTATCTGTTTAAAGCCAACCAGCTTAGTATTGATGTTCAAAATACCTTCCTTTGGTTTAAAGAGCATATTTACTACACAAGAGAAACATATAATAGAAATGGGAAAATAAATAAATATATAGTGTATAATAATTCAATTTGGGAAGTTAGTTTTATTTATTTTATATATTTTTTAATTATCAATCAAATAATGGCTAATTTATATATGACAGGAAAGATGGTTCATTATTAGAAATTTCATCAATGAAAGTGTATGAAACTAATTTAATTGATGAAACTTTGAGTAATCAACTGATGACATTTAATCGATTATTTCGTCACTAATAGTAATATTACAGGCCTAACGAGCCCGAAGGTTCCATCCCGATACCACTAATAATTATCTAATTAAATCTGTCCAGTGATGCCCCTCCAAACCCAAATCTATCAGTCTTGATGCAATCCTCCCATATACTTTTCAGTCTAGGCCTCGGATGTTTCCCCACGGTTCAGTATTAATCGACATTTTAAGGACCCGTTCATTACTAAACCCTACAACTTTATATGCTGTAATGCTATAACCTGAATTTAAATTGGTTTCTATTATTGTTTTATTGTTTTTTACAAACCTGTAGAAAAGCCCTAAGGGCGAAATACTATTCCGAAACGACGGTGTATTATTAATATTTTTTAAAATAAAGGAAAATTCGGGAAGGGAGTCATAAATAAATATTTATTTTATATTTTAAATTGTGAAAATGGCCAATTTTTTTTTACTGATAAAGTAAAAATGGTGCAAGCATATTATAAAAATATATAAAATAATAATTATTAAAAACAGAATGAAGGCCCCAAAGATTCGATGCCGATACCACTAATAATTATCTACTTAAATCTGTCCAGTGATGCCCTTCCAAAACCAAATCTATCAGTCTTCATGTAATCCTCCCATATACTTTTCAGTCTAGGCCTCGTCTGAATGGTCTACATCTGTCCAGTGAGGCTCCTTCAAATCCAACTCTACCGGATCAGACTTAATACCACAAGAGCCGGGATGAAAAAAGTCTAATTTCACCCCAATTTTGATTACTTTGATGAAAATTATGTATAATTACTAGTCAAAGTTGATTACTCTGCCAAGTATAGGTAGGGGAATACAAACTTTTACGAAAATGTAAGGGCGACTCTTTCAAAATTTTACAAAAAATTCATTTTTTAATCGGAGCTTTATTTCTTTAAAACTACCAACAATACTAGGAAACCTAAGAGAGAACATAATTTAACGTAAAGTAAATCTGCCCAAATATAAGTCGCCATAATAGGGACATTTACATTCAACAGTTCTCAAGATATAGATTTTTAAATTGGTATGCACGAGTGTTTTGATCGAGTCTGGCACCCGGCACTGCTTTACAAACTCCGTAGATTCCTACATTCCCATCATCCGTTCCTTTCTTATTGATAGATTATTCCAAGTAAACCACAATGGGTCCTATTCATCCCTCTATTCTCAGTCCGCTGGTGTTCCACAAGGTAGAAGTTCTCTAGAGTGTAGTATCCTCGGTCCCATCCTCTACACAGTCTATACAGCTGACATCACAACCAATTCTAACACTACCCTCATATCGTATGCCGATGAAACATGTGTGCTCACAGTTAATAACCTTTTAATTTTATCCCAAACTCTCAAATCCCATATCACAGCCCTGGAAGAATGGTGTCGTAATTGGAGGATTAAGATAAGTTCCAACAAATCCCATCAAATCACCTTTACCCTTCGTCGTAAACCTATCGACTGCCCTACAGTCTCCTTTAATTATGTTGATCTTACCCCTGTCGAACAAGTCCGCTACCTTGGACTACAACTGGACAAACGACTAACCTGGAATCCTCACACAAGACTGAAAAGACAGACTGCACGTAGATTTCGTCTATTACAGAACTTACTGGACAAGCGGTCTAAATTTCCAACACATTACAAAAGACTCATCTAGATGACTGTAATAAGGCCAATCTGGACATATGGAGTTGAGCTTTGGGGCTCCACTAAACCTTCGAATTCCTCTCGTATTGAATCCTTCAATCCAAAATTCTCAATGCTCCTTACTTTGTCACAAATAAAATCATACATAAAGACCTTAATGTTTCCTATGTAACCAATCTAGCTCGAATCAGATATCACTCCTTCCATTATAAATTCCCTAACCACTCAAAACCCCCTAGCTTCTAACCTTGCATTGTCTTCCATCTTCGAGGCGCCTGAAAAGAAAATGGCCACAAGACCTGCTAATGTAAAATGTCATTAAAGTGCTACCAAAGGATAGATTATCTACACACCTGTAACACTCCATTTAAACTAAGATCAAATTTACTGAATGTATTGTAATTGTAATTGTTTAGTTGTAAATTTCAATAAAGATACTAAAAAAAATAAATTGCTATAGTTTTTTAATTAATTTTGAGAAAAATATATCTCAAAAATTATTCGACGTACAGATGTCTATTAACAATCAAATTAAAGCTATTTTAATGTACTATAAAGTAGTTTATAATATTTATCTTCGTAAGAGCTGTAGGTTTAATGGTATTCGACATAATGAATTCACAAAATGTTGATTTCTAGCTGCTGTCAGCTGTTCGAACAAACATTTCGATTTGTAAAAAAATATATTTCAGGACCAATTAGAAAAACCAATTAAAAAAATTAATTAAAAACCAATTAGAAATTAAATAAAAAAACTAATGATCTCCGTTATTTTGTAATGAAATGTTTTAAAAAGCTATAACTCGAGAACTATTGAACGTAAATAGCTCCATTATTTATTTATATTTATTATATTTAAGCTAATTTACTCTACTTTAAATTATGTTCTCTTAAGTTTTATAGTGTTGTTGGTAGTTTTAAAGATATATATCTCCTAATCAGTTCAGTGTTATTAACATTTTAGAGATCCTCTTGTTACTAAGCCTCACAACCTTGCACGCCCATCTCGTCGCAATGCTATAAATTGAATTATAATTATGAGAGATAGTTGACCGTGGATGACCAACGAGAAGATGGTTGGGGGTGCGGTCAATGATAAACACAAATAAGTTGTATTAACCTAATTTATTGTACCAACGTTTCGGCTAGAGTTTCTAGCCTTCTTCAGGGCTAAAAACAGAACAAGATAACAACCACAGTAAGTATAGAAAAATAAAAATGTAAAAAAGGTAAACAGAATAATTTTACTGGAAATACTATTACCCTTTACATTTACTATTTACAACCTTTAATTTTTCTTATTATATCTTACTTTTTTACATTTTATACCCCTGTTATTTTACACTTATGTTTTTGTTTTTTTTTCTCTCTTCTTTTTTTTCCTTTTGTAACTATGTGTTTGTATCTTTTTTAGCCCTGACGAAGCCCTGCAACGTGAGGCGAAACGTTGGCTCAATAAAATAGTATAATTCTAGTATTTGAGTTTTTTTGACCGCACCCGGACCATATTCCTTTCAAGAAAAATTTTTCACATAAAATGAATAATTTTACAAAATAGAATTAATAAAATGAAGTGATGAGAGAAGCGGGAAATAAAATTTATATATAGGTAATTGAAAAAGTGAGTTAAATAACATAATTAAGGAAATTAAATAAAAATGAAGTTGTACAATGCTAAGAAGTATGAACATATTAGTTATTAATAATTTAAAAATTGAAATATGAAAAGAAAATGAAAATTGAGAGGAAGAAAATATATGTAACAATAATAGTTGATAATGAGGCAAAATATAAGTAAAGTATACCAAGAAATGAATAGAAAAAAAAAAAAATTCTGAAAACACCAATAATAATATAGTGAACAAATCTTATAACGCGGGTAAGGAAAATGGATAAAAGTGGAGAAAATAAGGGGTAAGAGTAAAATAAAGAAAGGGGAAAGAAAACAAAAAAAGAATAAAAATGAACCTGTTCGCTGGAAAATCAAACGCCTAATGCATACTGCGCTAATGACGGCCAAACTCAGAATTAAAAAAGCCGTTACAAAATGACTGATTAAAGAGGAAACGTTCCAAGATTGAGAAATTGAATTATATTTTTCCAATGCAGTTTCCTTAATTCAGCGCTGTGTAGTCTTCTAAATTCTTAGGTTAAGTCATACTAATATTGTACGTTATACTTTATTATCAAAAAGGTTAAGGGGCTGTTCCTCGGTTAATGTAAGAGGCATACGTTTTATATCCTTATAGGAAATGTTTGACGGATAATAGTTTTGTAAATTCTCACTTTTATGTTTTTGTATAGAAGGCACAGGCTAAGCTTTTAATCGAAGCTATTTCGAAATTGAAAAATAACAACCATTTCCCGCTTTTCTTCGTTTTTTCGAGTTACAGTCGAACCTATATACTTAAACCTATCTACCTGTTCAAATGTATTTCCTCCTATATCTACAGCACCGAGATAGCTCACGTTTCTTTAGCTAATCATATAGTACAAGAGCCCAAGAGGGGAAAAAAAGCAGTTATCTCACTCCAATTTTTATTACTTTAATGAAAGCTATGTATAACTATTAGTCAACATTGATGAGTCTGCCAAGTATAGGTAGGGGGAATAAAAAATAGAGGCTGTTTCAAAACCTTAAAAAAACACTAATTTTTGATTCGGAGCTCTATATCTTAAAAACTATCAACAACACTAGAAAATCTAAAAGAACGTCATTTAAAGTAGAGTAAATTTTCTAAAATATTAGCCCTAATAGAGTTATTTACGTCTAATAGTTCTCGAGTTATAGCTTTTTAAAATCAACATTTCATAAAAATGTTGTATGGGACGTACTGAAAGATCAGTAGTTAGTGAAGTTATTTTGAAATTTTTTTATCTCAATAACCATTTGACGTACAGATGTCTATAAGCACACAAATTAAAGCTAGTTTAATGAGGTATAAAGTTATTTATGGTGTTTATCTTCGTAGGAATAATAATTTACATTAAATTCGCTAAAATAAATTATTTTTAGTTGTTCGGACAAATTTTCATTTGCCAAATTTATTTTCATATGTGAATATCATAAAAACTACTACCCCTACGAAGATAAGGGTGATAAACTACTTTATAGTGAGTTAAATTCCCTTTCTTTTGAGAGTTGGCAGACATATGTGCGCCTTATAGATCTAGAGATATATTTTTTCAAAAATCCAATATTTTATACGAACAACTGGAAATTAACATTTTGTGAGTTTATTTTATCAAATATCATAAAAACTACTACTCCTACAAAGATAATTTGAGCGCTGGCAGACATCTATACATGCAATGGTTTCTAAATTGAAGTTATTCATAAATCAAACTTATTATCGGAACAACTGTAAATTAATTTATTTTAGCAAATATCATGAAAACTACTATTCCTACAAAGGTAAAGGTCATAAACTTCTTTATAGTCCATTAAACTAGCTTTTATTTGGGTGCTAATAGTAATCTGTACGTCTCATAGTTCCTGAGATATAGATTTCTCAAAATAAATTAGCTAACTACTAATCTTTCAGAAAATTTTTAAGAAAGTTTCCTTTTTAAAAAGCTATATCTCGAGAACTATTGGCCGTAAATAGCTCTTTTAGGGCTAATATTTCAGCAAATTTACTCTTCTTTAAATAATGTTCTCTTAAATTTTCTAGTGTTGTTGGTAGTTTTTAAGATATAGAGCTCCGAATGAAAAATTAGTGTATATTTTTTCTTCCCGGCTCTTGTACTAATATATCTTATTTTATCCGTATTTTTTTCGAGACCTGGTTCATAACTATATGTTATCAACGTAGTTTTAAATAGATTTATAATTTTATAATCACCCAATACTAGTTAATCATCGGCATACCAATCAATCATCATCATCATGAATCATATATATATATATATATATATATATATACACATTTAAATACAGAAAATTTGAGTAATTAGTTTAATACAAATCTTGTAAATATGACGCATGTAGTCAAGTCAATCTATCAAAAAACAAATTAATCCTTTACAAAACAGTGATATGGCCGACAGAGATAGGCAAAAATTAGCTATAGCTAAAGTTGCCATGGATACGACTCTTATTCATGAATGAATCATTGATAAATAAATATTGTTTCCATGGCAATCTTTGCTATTATTTTCATAGTGCCCGATAACTTATTTATTATTCCTCTCCTGCCTGCAGCTCTGACTCTAACCTAATATTATGTCTGTTTAGATGTCTGAACATTACTAACATAATTTAATAAAGCTACAATTCTCTCTATCTAGGAAGTATCTCTTGAATGTTTACAAGTTTCTGCATAAAGTTATTTTATGAAAAATAAGTCTGGTTCAAACATATTCTAAAATAAAGATATATAAAACAATATTTACAATTCTCGTTTCATATCAATATTTATATATGTAAGCCATTTATTGTACGGGCTAATTCCATTTGTATGTGGGTTGGTCCGATAACAAACAAATATAGTATAATAGTATTTATTAAAAAAGAATAAATTATTAAAATTCAACAAAAATAAAAATAATAATTTTAAAAACGAATTTGAATATTCAAGAGATATAAGAGAAGTATTATGTTATATTAATACTATCATGTTAACACCTAATGTAAGTTAATATATAAAAAAAAACCATTCCTTCTAAGATAATACATAATGTACATTGTGTGTGGGTGGGTATATATATGTATATGCGATCGAGTAGTATATGTATGCAGTTCTTTAAGAATATGATGTTTGCAAGCAATATAAGTTTCTAAAATGGCCAAACGAAAACATAATTTTTTTTCGTAATCTACCTGATATTTCAAAAATTTGTCCAATTGTTTCACAAGACAAATTATTCCTTGCTGATGTCTGTCCATCAAATAATAAAAAAAATAAGAATAATTTAATATTTAATTTTTGGCCCAGTCACAACAATTTGTAAATTAATATATAATTGGATAACTCACGGTGTAAATAGTAAATTATATCTAAATAAATTATAATTAATATTAATTTATTTATTTCAAATTCACTGTTTATATTTTTAAAAACTATCCGTTGAGCATTATTTTTTTAACAATAAACTGGATGTAAGGAAAATTGCCCGAAACGTAGTTTGGTCGTTAAAATAAAATAATTAAGTCATCTTCCAAAAAATAAAATAAATAAAAAACCTTTTGAACAGTTGAGTGATAACTTTACATTAATAATTAAATTTATAGTGATTTTTTTTTTAAACTTAAATTTGTAAATTGATATTTAATATTAAAACTAGCTGTGTAAATA